>NC_142798.1:41963194-42254315 GCF_049724085.1 Artemia sp. Qi Xiang Cuo | reverse complement strand
CCCCCGGGAGCCGCGATTGAAAAAAAAACTGTACAATAGTTGTCGTCACTGCTGCTGCTACTACATGTTAGGTTGGGTTAAGGTGGTTAGATGAGGTCAGTGGTTAATTTATGAAAGGGTTAGAGCATTTAATTTATGAACGGGTTGGGTGGTTAGTGGTTAGGTTAGATTAGTTGGTTAGGTTAATTTATCCAGACTAATTTGATTGCGATACTCTTCACATTCAACCGGATCTGAAATACAGTAGTGGCCATTTGGCAAGCAACTCACACCATTCGCGGGCGAATAGACTTTGTCAGATACAGACAAAATTGCATTTTTTTCAACTCATAGAGTATGATTTCTAAGCTGTAGATCGCGAAATGCAAGCACTTGTGCTCTCGGCACTAAGCTACTTTCCACACGGTATCTGTACACACTCATATTGAGATTGCTCTTTAAAAAGTGTGTAGACACCCCTGTACACACTAGCTTTTCATCCCTACTATGTGTTTTAGCACCATAAAATTTGGGGACCGGGAACACCTGCCCTGATATAAAATTACTCCACGTCACTGATTTTAACATTAATAGTTGGTTTGGGGCTTGGCATTTCACCAATTTATGAAAGAGGGACGAATTCCAGTTGGTGAAATCCATCTACGAGCTGATACGTTCCCCACTTTCTAGATCATCCAATAAATCTTTGGTTCCATTTACCTTTAACAGCAGAGAATTTTTATCACCATATAAAACTTGAACCGCCCCCTCCCGGGGCCTTGGCAACTTGCACACATTGTAAAAAAACGACAACATGAACTTTTTTGAAATTTCTAGTACTGAACTGCCTCCCGCTATATTCTTGTTCAGTACGAAATTTCACTTTTGTCTGTGTAGAAGAACCATACCAGTCTCTATACTCGTGAATGATGTGAAATTGGGATCGGCAATAATTCGTGCACACTCTAGAGGGTCGGCCACGTCGTTGCAGCGAGATCTGTTACGTACGGTTTCACACATCTTTCCAAACGCTGAATTTAGAATCAGTTTATGAATTTCCTTCTCTACCCTGGAGTTTTCCCCAGTGTGTTTATCAACAAAAGTGGTTATAAACGTTTTCAAATATGGTTGCTGATTCAATTGCAGGACCCGATGTATTTTGGTGGTGATCAAACCCTCGTTCACCACCCAGTACAAGACCAAATTGTGAACAATGATATCCTCCTTAGGGTTCAAATCAGCAATTAATTATTGCTTGGAGTGGGTCAAGTGAAGCTCCATATCTTCAGCAAGTGACCAATTATTGGGGCTTAGTGAGTCTGTATCCACTGGCTAACTTACAGCGAAGCAAACAAAATCTCTAACCAAACAGTGAAGAGCTCGATAAATGTGCTCATCATTGTTAGCGAACCTACCATTCGGCCCATTTTTCTCGACGGTGTTAATATCGGGGAACTCACAAAGATTCTCAAGCTATCCATAGTTGCGACACGGCAAAGAATAGTGAGACATTGCCGAGGGGTACAATGAGTTCATGTCCAAGAACACTGCATTTGACTTTGCACCGGTGCTGCTGTTTTGGCCACTCGGATTGGTTGCCAATACATAATTCGCATGAAAAACATATCCTCTCCTCATTGAACGCTCTACAAAAAGGTGTTGATCTACGTCGGTGATTAAGCTTATTTCCTCCTTACCAATTTTTTAAATCGAATCGATCACCAAATAGGGTGTGGAAAAATAATAGCCTATGTCTTGCCCAAACTCTGAATATATTCTGTCTGTGTTCTTGCAGACTACGGCCCACGGAATTAAAACATTCCTGGCCAAGCAGATTATACAATAAAACCCCCCATTTTTAAAATTTTCCTTAGCCTGCACTTTCTTGGAAAACTCATAGTCCTCAGCTGTGCATTCACTACTGGTGAGTGCATTTTGAAAATCTTCCATTGGAGGTGGCTGCACATCACTTAAGTAAGCACCAGAACAGCAATAGTCGTATGCGTATACACCTCTGTAGGTAAATAGGTCATACATTTAACTGTCTGGAAAGTGCTGTTTAAGCAAGGGAAAGCTATAAAAATTTTCGCTTTTCTGCACTTGAATCAATTGACTCAATGCCTTGAGAAAAAAAATAAAAGAATCTAATAACATGATTTTATTCCAATACGTATGCCCATTATCCGCTGCCTGCCATTTCAACTTGAGAAGCAGCAGCGTTTTTGCCGATTTGGGAATACTATTATTGGTAAATCACCTGTTTACCTTGGGAAAATCTACTTCCCCGCCCTTCCTGGGCATACGTGCCATTTCAGGTAAAATGAATTATAAAATATAATTTAAGTATTGAAAAAAATTGAGATAAAAAACTGCTGGCCAACATTTAAATTACACAATTGATGGACCACCCTTCTAAGATTACTACCCCCAGAGGATATTTCCTGCCACAAGTGATTATGGCCTTCGACCTTTCCCCGCCTCCCTATTGTTCCTTTTGTCTACTTATTCCCCTCGTCAAACTATCCGTTGAATACCCCCCATATTTTTTTAATTTTATTATCGAAAAGATCCGATGCAGACAAAACCAATGGGTAATGGGTATTTATCAAACTAAAAATAGTACCATTAGCTGTGCCAATTAATCTGGTCAGTGCCTTGATCATGGACTCCTCATCCAATGTTTCTACTATTTCTAACAACCGCATGGTGTTAGAATTGTCTCTTTGGGCATGGGCATAGGACACTGCAATAGCTTGATGTTCTTTGATTCGGTTTGGAAATCGAGGATCATTCACCTCCACCAGCTTAGCTTCACAGTCCAAAGATATTTTGTTGCACTGGAAGAGGGTGTTTTGAAAATTTTTAAAACGTAAAATGGCCCTATCCCCTGAAACTGTTTCCACTGCCTGGTAGCAATGCCGTCTACAGTGCTTCATATGATCCCGTAGTTTTATATTCACTACGGAATTGTAGACAGGCATGTCGGACAGTAGAAACGTGTCCCCTTATTCTTACCACCCCCAGAATTCTACTGATGTCTGTAATAGGGTTAAAATGGCCAATTGAATTGGCAAAGTCAATAGATGGTGGTGTGTACAACAACCAAACCCAGTGTTTGACCAAATCAATTGACGGGCTCCATACTGGGAAAACCCCTCCTTTCTTTTTTAAACGAACCCCATCTTCAAATTCGGTTTCAAACTGAACTAGAGTAATGTCGATATTTAAATGAGCATTAACCTTTTCAAAATATCAATAGATCTTAGTGCTACTGAGTATTTCCCATCGAAAAAGTTGAAACATATAATGAAAAAATTGAACCAGTCTGTCCCATGTACAGTCCAATCCTTTAAATTTGTCTGTGTAGTATCACGTCCTAGAGGCTCGTATGCTCATACGAGGAAAGCATACTTGAAACATTTTTGAGCTGTTTCAAAACAGATCCTCTGGACACCACGACGATCTACTAAATCTGGATTATAATTTAAAACTATTGACCTCCCAGACCCCCACCTGCCCCCCTCTTAAAATAAAATCTTTCTTAAATTTACAGATATTAACGCTTAAATTTTCAATAAATAAAACTAAAGAGCCACTCCCATTTTCGTTAAAGTTGTCAAGATGCGCAATAATTTGACCTATCCACTCGCAAAAAACACTCTCAAAATTTTCTAAATTCGGATAAATCAAACGCATCTCGGAATGTATATAATGATGGTAAACTTCCCTTTTGCCCTCATTTAAATAGAAAACCTTTAAAACAATAGAAACCTTAGTTGAATCCCTCCCCCTCCCCAGAAGTGAATTTGGTTATCAAGAAGTGCACGAATATTATCTACATATTGATGCACAATTTCTACGGGGGCAAACACACAATTTCCCCCCATAAGTGAATTAAACGGATCCCCAAAAGTCGCAGTCTAGATAGGTATAGCATTTAATATTGAATTTGACAGCTGAAATTCTGGAAAATTTGTAAATTGGATATTTCCCCCCTCCCCCGCTTGTATATTATCAACACCCCTCCCCCACATTGTTCAATATTTGGGGTATGCAAATGCTCCACTTCAGTTGTTTGAAGTGGATTCGTTAGGATATCGGAGGCTAGAGGAGGAGGGTTCCCATTTAATTCATTTGTAAAATCATTTAAAAGCTTTAGCGTGTTTGGACTTAGCAAAGGTAAGTCCCCCTGCCCAACTGTACTATATTCTACATTTAAAAAATCATCTAAATAATCATCAATATTAGATGGTATTTGGCATTCAAATAAAATGTTATCTTCATATGTTCAATTGTTGAAAATGGTCGCGTCCTCTCCTTCTCCAGCCGATGGGGATGATGATGATGATGATGACGACGAGTATAGGACCAATGCAACCTATAAATGAAAAAAATAGCTTATTTTCAAAGTGTTCAAATTAACCCTATTTTTAAAATTTGGATTATTATTTAGATATTGTTTAGAACACACTTAGTAGTAGTAGCAGTATGCACATAGTAGCATTTGGTTAATTCAACTGAAATAAAATTCAACTTAACGAAAATCTAAAACCCCGCTTTACATAGAGGAACAAAATTTGATTTTGTTCAGAATACTCCCCTCAATATCCAATATCTAACGCTCCCCCTCTGAGCTAGCCATCGCAGTGCTTCCCGCGATGCTTCCAGCAGCGCTTTCAGGGACAACTGACGCTTCATAATCACCGTGGCACCCAAACATATCTTTTGGTCAGCTGAATTCCCGGTTCCCCTACCCATTCACCAACGTTTGAAGAAACAGTTTTTTTTGTTTTTTTCACTTTGGTGGTGATAGACTTGAGGCATGTCCCCCCTCCCCCTTTCAGCAATGTCCAAAATATATTGTTAGACCTTAATTTGAAAATAACTCGTTTCACTGGATCTCCAGCAAAGAGAGATTGCATAGACCTGCGGTTAATTCTTGCAATTTTCTGCATGGAAATCTTTTAATTTGATGGAGAAAAAACAACCCCCCTCCAATGTCATAAATAGAAATTATTATTTTTGGGGGGTATAACTTGTCTCTTACATAGAATTCCAATGTCCTAAATATCTATCGCTAATTTTGTAGAAAATTCCACTATTTTCTCGAAACAAACAACAGAATTATGTAAAAGCACTGAAAGCCTAGATTTGGCCTAACCACTAACCGCTAATGATAGAACAAAACATCAAAAGGGTGAAACAGATTTATTTATATGCATATGTAGAGCTTTATGCCAAAAATCAATACTTTAATATTCACGATGAAAAATATCATTTTGATGTTTAAATGGTGAGATAGTAGTAAACTATAACTTTATGTTAAAATAATAGTATAGGTTTGAAATAAGTGACGATATCCACAATGGGGGGAACATAGTAAAATGGAAAGACGATAAAATGAGTTTTTTATGTGCAAAAAAAACATTATATTTATAGATCGCCGAGGGAGGGGGGAGAGTAGAAATGTAAAAAATTGGTTGTGGGATTAGAGAGAGAACAACATTTTTTTAAATATATCCGAGAAATAGTTTTACACAGTGTTGAAAAATAGTAAAAAACAAAAGACTAAAAAAAAACATTGGAAGAAAATAGATATATATTTCTAAAAGTAGAGGTAAAATGCTCACATTTACAAATCCTGGCTGCACCTCGGTGCCAGATGGCCCGCGTAGTATGTGTTGGAGTATTACCGGTGTGGTAATATCACGCTCTTGTGTACGCAAGACAGGTATTAAAGGTCCGTGGAAAGAAGTCGCCCGCTCTCTCTTTAATTTTCTGCCAGGCTGAACTGTTTCCTGTACAGATTAAACTTGGCAAGTCAACACTTGTTTTGGGGTCGTGTAAGGGCCAGCATACTTAATAACTGGATGGTCTCACAGGGGCTGCCTTCTCCTCTCTCACTTCCTTAGATGGAGGGGGCATATATTCTTCACAATTTGCCTTAAAAGAAGAGAAAAAAGTCTGTAGCCTTAGGATAGAAATCAATGTTTCTATTTTTACCATTTCCAAAAAAATTAAATGTTCCAGTCTATAGGCTTTAAGTTAAATGAAAAAAGATCGTTAATCCAGCATCCTATAGGCCAAAATTTTGCAAACATAGGTTAAAATGCTATTCAATTTACGTATAATATAATCAACTCCTAAAGACTTTTCTTTCTAGCCTTGCATATCAAAGTTAAAAACCATAGTTTTCACCCCCCCCCCCTTCCTGGGAATATAAAAGAAACTATCGAAAGAAAGCTTGAAAAAAAAATTAACACAGTGCATAGAGGCGCAATGCATATTTTTACACATTAGTTTTTTTGTAAACTGGTGTATATGTATACAAAACGAACCCCCCCCCCTTACTGTTCCTGAGTAGAATTAGGTTTGTTTTTAATATTTATATCCCCTAGGGCTAATATTGTAAAACATATGTTAAAATTCTATTCAATTGACGAATAATATAAGATTCATGCAACTCCTATGTACTTTTTCTTTATGGCCTTAAATATCAAAGTTAAAAACCACAGTTTTTCACGCCCCCCCCTCCAGGGAATATAAAAGAAACTTTATCGAAAGAAAGCTTGAAAAAAATTAAAAACGTGCCTAGAGACGCAATTTATATATTTTAACATTAGTTTTTTTGTCAATGGTTTTATATTTAAACACAACGAATCCCCCCCCTTTATGGTCATACGTAGGAATAGTTTTGTTTTCATTTTGAAATCCTATAGGACAAAATTTCGAAAATATATGTTAAAATTGTATTCAATTTACGAATAATATAATCTTAATGCAACTCCTAAAGACTTTTCTTTCTAGCCTTGCATATCAAAGTTAAAAACCATAGTTTTTCACGCCCCCCCTCCTGGGAATATAAAAGAAACTTTATCGAAAGAAAGCTTGAAAAAAAAACAAGCCTAGAGACGCAACGCATATATTTACACATTAGTTTTCTTGTCAAATGGTGTACATGTCTACACAACGAACCCCCCCTTACTTTTCATGCGTAGAAACAGTTTTTTTTTTCATTTTACAATCCCATAGGCCTAAATTTTGCAAACATAGGTTAAAATGCTATTCAATTTACGAATAATATAAGCTTCATGCAACTCCTAAAGACTTTTCTTTATAGCCTTGCATATCAAAGTTAAAAACCATAGTTTTTCACGCCACCCCCCCCTTCCTGGGAATATAAAAGAAACTTTATCGAAAGAAAGCTTGAAAAAAAATTGAAACATGCCTAGAGACGCAACGCATATATTTACACATTAGTTTTCTTGTCAAATGGTGTACATGTCTACACAACGAATCCCCCCCCTTACTTTTCATGCGAAGAAACAGTTTTGTTTTCATTTTACAATCCTATAGGACTAAATTTCGCAAATAGATTTTAAAATGCTATTCGATTTAATAATAATATAATATTCATGCAACTCCTATAGACTTTCTTTCTAGCCTTGCATATCAACGTTAAAAACCATAGTTTTCATGCATTTGCCCCTCCCTCCCATTGCCCCCTCCCCCCTTTACATAATGTCCTAAATATATTGTTAGACCTTAATTTGAAAATAATCCGTTTCACCGGTTCTCCAAATAGAGATTGCATAGGCCTGCGCATAATTATTGCAATTGTCGGAAAGTGTTTTAATTTGAAGGAGAAACAGTTCCTGCGACTTGGCTGCCGCTATTGTAAACACACAGGAAAAGGGGGAAAAACTCATTATAACCTCGAGCAGAGCATTATGTCAAAATAGAGTGGCCTAATGCCTTAAGAATTGACAGAAGTCAGTGGACACTTTAAATCAAAATCGAGAAAAGCCAAAATGTATCGAAAAGAAAATTATTTCTATTCCGAGAATTATCGTTGTGAAAAAGTGGGGGAGGGGTTAGGTTTTGAGGGTAAAAAGAACATATTTTATGTTTTCTAGCGAGTATAAAAATAGCATGGTGGTGTTTGGGGGGGGGAGGGGGGACTTAGATATACTGGAGGGTGACCAAGGAAAATAATTTTATTTTGAAAATAAAAATGTACTAAAACAGAACTTACATGGTAAATTGAGGTTGCCAATTCTTCAAGATCATCAACACTATCTATTATTGTTCTTCCAACTATGTCACAGTAATTTCTTATAATTTAATCACAATGCATTCCAGTTATATACACAATCTAATGGGTGAATTGCTATGTAACGAGGCAAACCATATTTGAACAAGCATCTGATTGGCTGAGAAAGCAGATTTAACTGACCCGCGGATTAGCTGAGAAGGAAACACATGATCTAACTGTTTCCTATTCCTGGAACCTGACATTCGCCTCAAGCGTGCACTTGGCCAAAACAACAACAACAAATAAATCAACCTTTGGAAATTTAGGTCATTGACCCACTTTGATTATGCAATCATTCTCCCTGGGGATTCCATGCCCATATTTGGTGTTCTTACGGGACTAGCACCCCCTTTTCTACTTATATATGTATATATATATATATATATATATATATATATATATATATATATATATATATATATATATATATATATATATATATATATATATATATATATATATATATATATATATATATATATATATATATATATATATATATATATATATATATATATATATATATATATATATATATATATATATATATATTCAAAAATGTTAAATTGTTGGAGAGCTCCTCTCCTTCTCCAACTGATGAGGATGATGATGATGATGATGACGACGAGTATGGGACCAATGCAACCTATAATTGAAAAAATAGCTTCTTTTCAAAGTGTTCAAATCATCCCTACTGTTAAAATTTGGATTATTATTATTTAGATATTATTTAAAACGCGCTTAGTAGTAGTAGCAGTATGCACATAGTAGCATTTGGTTAATTCAACTGAAAGAAAATCCAACTTAACAAAAATCTAAAACCCCGCTTTACATAGAGTACCAAAATTTGATTTTGTTCAAACCACTCCACCCCCCTCAATTTCCAATATTTAATGCTCCCCCTCCGAGCCGACCATCGCGGCGCTTCCCGCAGCGCTTCTTGGGCCCATCGGCGCTTCTGGGCCGCCATGGCGCAAAAAGCTATCTTTTTCTTAGCGAATTCCCGGTTCCCATACCCATTCATTAACGCGTGAAGAAACAATTTTTTTTGTTTTTTTTCACTTTGGTGGTGATAGAATTGAGGCATGTCCCCCCGCCCCCCGTTCAGCAATGTCCTATATATATTGTTAGACCTTAATTTGAAAATAACTCGTTTCTCCGGATCTCCATCAAAGAGAGATTGCATAGACCTGGGCTTAATTAGTTAAATGGTCTGCATAAAACCGTTTTAATTTGATAGAGAAAAAAAACAAACTCCCTCCCCCATTTTCAGCAATGTCATAAATAGAAAATATTATTTTTGGGGGGTGTAACTTGTTTCACTCTTACATAGAATTCCAATGTCCTAAATATCTATCGCTAATTTTGTAGACAATTCCGCTATTTTCAGAAATAAACACAGAATTACGTAAAAAGCATTGAAAGCCTAGACTTGGCCTAACCACTAACCGCTAATGATAGAACAAAACTAACCGCTAATGATAGAACAAAACAGGAAAAGGGGTGAAACAGATCTATTTATATGTATGTGCGGAGCCTTATTCCAAAAATTAAAACTATAATATTCACGGCAAAAAATAGCATTTTGAGTTTCAAACGGTGAGAAAGCAGTAAACTAGAAAATTAGCTAGAAATATTGTTATAAGGTTGAAAATAGCGAAGATGCCTACAATGGGGGGAACAGAGAAAATTGGAAAGATTAGAAAAAGAGCGGTTTCTTTGCAAAAAAAACAACAACATTATATTTAGATATCTCCGAGGGAGGGGGACCAGAGAAATTTAAAACAATGGGTGTAGGACTATAGAGAAAATAAATTTTTTTTAAATATCTCTGAGAGACACTTGTACAGTGTTGAAAAATAGCGAAAAAGAAAAGACTAAAAAAAACATTGGAAGAAATAGATATATATTTCTATAACTAGAGGTAAAAATACTCACATTTGCAAATCCTGGCTGCACTTCGGTGCCAGATGGCCTGGGTAGCGCGTCTTGGAGGATGAACAGTGCGGTAACATAACGCTCTTGTGTAGGCGGGACAGGTCTTAAAGGTCCGTGGAAAGAAGTCGCCCACTCTCTCTTTAATTTTCTGCCAGGCTGCATTGTTGCCTGCACAGATGAAACTTGGGAAGTCAAAACTTGTTTTGGGGTCGTGAAAGGGCAAGCATGCTTAATAATGGATGGTCTCGCAGGGAATGCCTTCTCCTCTCTCACTTCCTTAGATGGAGGGGGCATATATTCTTCATAATTTGCCAGAAAATAAGAGAAAAAAGTCTGTAGACTTAGGATAGAAATCAATGTTTCTATTTTTTACCATTTAGACAAAAATTAAACGTTCCAGTCTATAGGCTTTAAGTTAAATAAAAAAAAAGATCGTTAACCCAGCATCCTATAGGCCAAAATTTTGCAAACATAGGTTAAAATGTTATTCAATTTACTTATAATATAAGCTTAATGCAACTCCTAAAAGACTTTTCCTTCTGGCCTTCCATTTCAAAGTTTAAAACCATCGATTTCACCTCCCCCCCTCCTGGGTCTATAAACTAAACTATCGAAAGAAAGCTTGAAAAAACATTAAAAACGTGCCTAGAGACGCAACGCATATATTTACGCATTAATTTTTTTGTCAAATGGTGTACATGTCTACACAACGAACCCCCCCCCCTCTTACTTTTCATACGTAGACACAGTTTTGTTTTTGATTTTACAATCCTATAGGCCTAATTTTGCAAACATAGGTTAAAATGCTATTCAATTTACGTATAATATAAGCAACTCCTAAAGGCTTTTATTTCTTGCCTTGCACATCAAAGTTACAAACCATAGTTTTCACCCCCCCCCTCCTGGGAATATAAAAGAAACTTTATCGAAAGAAAGCTTGAAAAAAATTAAAACATGTATAGAGACGCAACGCAGAAATTTTAACATTAGTTTTTTTTTAAAATGGTGTCAATGTATACAAAACGAACCCCCCCCCCCTTACTTTTTATGCGTAGAAATAGTTTTGTTTTCATTTTACAATCCTATAGGACTAAATTACGAAAACATAGGTTAAAATTGAATTCAATTGACGCATAATATAATCTTTTTGCATCTCCTATAGACTTTTTCCTTCTGGCCTTCCATTTCAACGTTAAAAACCATAGTTTTCACGCCCCCCCTCCTGGGAATATAAAAGAAACTTTATCGAAAGAAAGCTTGAAAAAAAACATGCCTAGAGACGCAACGTATATATTTACACATTAGTTTTCTTGTCAAATGGTGTACATGTCTACACAACGAATCCCCCCCCTTACTTTTCATGCGTATAAACAGTTTTTTTTCATTTTACAATTCTATAGGCCTAAATTTCACAAACATAGTTTAAAATGTTATTCAATTTACGCATAATATAAGCTTCATACAACTCCTATAGACTTTTTCTTTCTAGCCTTGCATATCAAAGTTAAAAACCATAGTTTTCACGCATTTGCCCCTCCATCCCATTGCCCCCTCCCTCCCCCTTTCAGCAATATCCAAAATATCTAGTTTGACCTTAATTTGAAAATAACCCGTTTCACCGGTTCTCCAGCAAATAGAGATTGCATAGGCATGCGCTTAATTATTGCAATTGTCTGAAAGTGTTTTAATTTGACGGAGAAACAGTTCCTTCGACTTGGCCGCCGCTATAGTAAACATACAGGAAAAGGGGACAAACTCATTATAACCTCGAGCGGAGTATTATGTCAAGACAGAGCGGCATAATGCCTTAAAAATTGACAGAAGTCAGTGGAACACTTTAAATCAAAATACAGAAAAGCAAGAATTTATTGAAAAGACAATTATTTCTATTGCGAGAATTATCGTTGTAAAAAAGTGGGGGAGGGGTTAGGTTTTGAGGGTAAAAAGAAAATATTTTATGTTTAATAGCGAGTATAAAAATAGCATGGTGGTGTTTGGGGGGGGGGAGGGGGGACTTAGATATACTGGAGGGTGACCAAGCAAAATAATTTTATTTTGAAAATAAAACATGTACTAAAACAGAACTTACATGGTAAATTGAGGTTGCCAATACTTCAAGATCATCAAAACTATCTATTATTGTTCTTCCAACTATGTCAAAGTAATTTCTGATAATTTAATCACAATGCATTCCAGTTATATACAAAATCTAAAGGATGAATAGCTATGTAACGAGGAAAATCATATTTGAACAAGCCTCTGATTGGCTGAGAAAGGAGATGTAACCGACTCGCTGATTGGCTGAGAAGGAAACACGTGATCTAACTATTTCCTATTCCTGGACACCTTGACATTCGCCCGAGCGTGCACTTGGCCAAAACAACAAGAACATCAAATAAATTGACCTTTGGAAATTTAGCTTATTGATCCACTTCGATTATGCAATCATTCTCCCTGGGGATTCCATGCCCATATATGGTGTTCGTACGGGACTAGCACCCCCTTTTCTACTTATATATATATATATATATATATATATATATATATATATATATATATATATATATATATATATATATATATATATATATATATATATACATTACCGGGCCCGAGCATGGCTACGCGGCGGACTTGTATATATTGATTCTCATTGTCGCTTGTAGCGGTAGAAAATGTGAACTTCTTCTTGATGTCATGACGTCACCATTGTTTCGATACAACCATCCTGGGAAAAAAATATTAAATCTCACTTAAAGTTTTGACCGATTCAGATCGGTTTGAGTGACCAGAAATGTGAACAAGGTCATATCCAGGATTTTTTTGGGGTTGGGTATAAAAAGGGATTTTTTTTCGGGGGTGGGGGGAGGTTGCAACTTTCTTAACGCATCGAAAATTGGTTTATATGCTGGACAAAATATCACAAAATTGATTGAGCGGCACATACATCATAAACCACATGAGGGTGATTTTCAACTACCTTCATATGGCCAACTGCACTTTCTTGACCCAGATGAAGCTGTTGATGGACGCCTTGTGCATCCTTCAAGTTATGGGATGTACAGTAATCTGATGGGTCTCTTAGAAGAAATATTATGGGACACAAAGAACCATGTCAAAGTTTACATGAAAATAAAAGAAGTGGAGGATGATATAAACCAACGTCAAAACAACCTTTACAAATTAATGGGACAACAGCCTTTAAATGAGCAACCGTCTATGTATTCATGTATTTACACCTTTTCTATTTAAAAAAATTTAATTTTTTTTTTTTTTTTTTTTTTTTTTTTTAAATAGACATACTGAGATTTTCTGGCCTGAAAAAAAAAACGATCTAGATAAGTCAAGAGTCTGAGAAAATTCGTTTAGAGCCGCATTTTTTGAAGAAAAAAAAAAATATATATATATATATATATATATATATATATATATATATATATATATATATATATATATATATATATATATATATATATATATACATATATATGTTTAAAGAGCATAAACTATGTCATTGCCCCCCCCCCCCAAACAGTGGTCTTTTCTTGCAAAATTGACACACTTCAAGATGACACACTTCTCTGAACAGCTAAAGAAAAATACATGGAACAAGAAAGAGTTAGGTAGACAAATCAAAATTACAATGGAATGAAGGAATGTGTTAGTTTAACGTGCGTAAGTGGTTAGAAAAAAAAATTACATTGGAATGAAGGAGAGCGTTAGTCTAGCGTGTGTGATTAATAAATGAGAAGGATAAATAAACATTTATTATCTATCACACGTGTAAAATACACAAGATGACATATGACTCTGAACAGGTAAAGAAAAAGGCATGGAACAAGAAACAGCTAAAAATCACATTAAATTGCAAACGAAAATGTGACTTAAAACTAAAGATCAACGCGATAATTTTGCTACTGCGTAATTTAGATATTTCATAAAATTACAATTGAATAAGGAACGTGTTACTTTTGCGTCTGTAAAGGGAAGTTTCTTGGTACCTATGACGTCATGAGAAAATTTCACATGATTTTGAATGAGCCCAAACAGCTAAAGGCATGGAAAAAAGTCAAAGGTAAGGACGGGGTCCGGTGGCTACTCCGCTAGGCTCCGGCAGGGCTAAGCGACAGACTTGTATGTATTTATTCTCATTATCGCTTGTCTTCCAGCCGCAACCTCTTCTTGATGTCACGGCGTCCCCATGAGTTCGATCCAACCACCCTGGGAAAAATACAAATTCTTTTTTAAAGTTGTGACTGCTTTAGATCGGTTGTGGCTACAATTTTTAATATGACAGTTTTAAGAAAAAAAAAACAACTTTGTAGCCGAGTTTGAGGCAGGACTCCAGCGCGGCTACGCGGCAGGCTTTTATATATTGGTTCTCATTGCCGCTTGTCTTCTAACCGCAGGCAATGTGAGCCTGTTCTTGATGTCATGGCGTCACTAAAGGTTTGATAAAACCACCCTGGGAAAAATATAAATTCTTCCTTAAAGCTGTGACCTATTTATACCGTTTTGGGGCCAAAAATGTCAATATGCCAGTTTAAAAAAAAACTATGTAACCAATTTAGAAGCCGGTCCCCGGCACTCGGCACGCGACAGGCTTGCATAAATTGATTCTCTTCGTAAGTAGCAACCTCAGACTAAATCACCTGTGTTCGCTATGCTTTCCTCGAGAAAATGGAGGGCTCCACAGGGAAACAATATAACGTTGAAGGGTCCCAATGACTTGTCACTTCATTTTTGACACGTTCTGATTCTCGGTGTCACTTGTAATTTTCACTTCCTGGTATCTTCTAACCGCATATTTCTTTGTTCTTGCTGTGGCATATCTTTTAACCGCATATTTCTTTGTTGTTAACTTACATTTTTAAGTCGTTCTGCTCCTCGCTGTCGTATGTCTGGTAACCGCATATTCCTTTGTTCGTCACTTTTATTTTTGATTCGTTTTAATTCTTGCTGCCGCTTATCTTCTAATCGGATATGTAAAGTTCTTCACTTTTGTTTTTGACTCATTGTAATTGTCATTAACGCAAATTTTTTAGCTGTATATTTCTTTGTTCTTAATTTTTGTTTATCATTAATTCAGACATTTTCTAATACATTTGAACTTAGCAACTCGGATTGTTCTTGTCACATTTGATGGTCTAAGTTGTTAATGTGTCTTCTAGGCACAAGAAACTGCTTAAAACGCAGTTTTAAGTTAATAGACTCATTACACCGTGTATTTCATGCTTAGCTATATTCCTTTTGTAATGTTGCATGCGTCATAGATATAAAAACGATACGATCACCGCTGGGGGGGGGATGATATTATTAATTCTCTTGAAATGTGCTCATATGAATTTTTTCCAAAATTAAAGCTCTAAACATATTTTCTCAAACTCAATATCTATGTAGACCGTGTTTGCAGGCCAAAAATCACAGGAAATTACAATTAATTCAGACATTTTTTAATAATTTTTACCTTAGCTTCCCGGATTTTTCTTGTCACATTTAATGGTCTAGGTTATGATTTGTCTTCTAGGCATTATGAAAGTGCTTAAAACGCCTTTTGTTAATAGACTCATCACACTTGGTATTTCATACGTGGCTATGTTCTTTTTGTAATGTTTCATGCGTCATAGATATAAAAACTATACAGTCACTCCTGGGGGGGGGGGGGGGTAATATAATTAATTCTCTTGAAATGTGCTCATACATGCTACGTCACTCATATGAATTTTTTCCAAAATTAAAGCTCTAAACGCTGTCAAAATCGTTATCTATGTAGATCTTGTTTGCAGGCCAAACAACCACAGGATTACAATTTTCCAAAATATTTATGACCCTTTCTGATTCTCCCTGTCGCAATTTACTGAGGCGGGATCTCCTTTGTTGCTAAAAAGGCACTAGAACTCTTAATGTAACAGTTCCCATTCGTTCACAATCTACAACTAAGGATTATGGATGGTCACATGCGCGGTCTTCCTTCTCTAAAGAATGAAAGACTTCGTCTTATGTTGAGAGTTTCTTTAGGGTTCTCATACATGTTCAGTTTCATTGCAAAATCTACATAAAGAACAAACTTCTTTTTAGAAAAGTTCAATTTCTAGGATTATGTATATATAAATGTAATCATAGCTTAAGATGAGCAATTCTAAAACTAAAATACTTTTTTATTTAGAATTAGCACAAATAACATATTTTGTTGTTTGCATATATTTTGATAAAATCTATTTAAGATTTTAGCTTCTATTTACAATGATCGCTCTTTACTTAAATTTTTGTATTACAAACTCTTTGATCCAGAACTCTCTGAAATACGAGAGAAGCGCTACCATATCCTTTGATCCCCATTTATTACATTAAAGTTTGATCGTCTAGCAAGAGACGATCACACCCCATACTAAAAAATACAGTAGCCCATAACTCCTAGAAAAAGAGTCAGATCGAAATACAAAGTTTACTATTAGAATCGCCTTGTCCGAAACCCCTATTTAGGAAACTTACAGCGCCTAGGCTTGAATAGCAAGGAACTCCATTGGCTTGAAAATCATTATATGTGTGTATTATGTAACTTTCACCTATATCAAGATTGTATAGATAGCTGAAATATTAATGTAAAGGATCGGCACAGTTAATTATAAACAGAGAGTTTGTTAGTTTCATCAGTATCAAGGCTGTAGAGTTATTTGAAACCCAGTGAAGAACAAACAACAGCATATACAGAAGTTACTTAGCTGCCTGATTCTCTGAGGCTCGTCTCTTACAATTATTAAATAAAAAAAACAAGTTTTTTTAAACTGAAAGTAAGGGGCGACATTAAAACTTAAAATGAACAGAAATTATTCCGTATATGAAAGGGGCTGTCCCCTCCTCAGCGCTTCGCTCTTTACGCTAATGTTTGACTCTCACAAATCTATTTTTTTTAAACAATAAAAAACTTTAGCGTAAAGAGCACAGCATTGAGGAGGGGACACCTCCTTTCATCTACGGACTAATGTCTGTTCGTTTTATGTTTTATCTCGCTCCTTACTTTCAGTTTAAAAAACTTGTTTTTTATTTATTTAATTTCTGATCGTTTTTTAGTTAATGCAGCTTTTATTTTGGCTCACCGTCATTGAATAAGTAAACAGAATTTGCATAAAAATTTTATTTTTCTTTTGCTAAATGGCTGTCTCTAAATTTGGTTCTGACGTAATTTACAAATCAACTTACGTAACGAACTTCTATATTCGTATATTTTTCTTCTGGCAAAAAATACAAAAGTTGCATATTTTTGCACATATGAGCTTGAAACCTATGTTATAGGGTTTTCTGATACGCTGAATCTGACGGTGTGATTTTCATTAAAATTCTTTCACTTTTAGGGGATGTTTCCCCCTCTTTAAAAAATCAGGTAAATTTTCTCAGGCTCGTAGCCTTTGATGAGTAATACTAAACTTAACAAAATTTATATACTTAGAATCAGCATTATAAGCCCATTCTTTTGATACATTTATTGACATCAAAATTCAGTTTTTAAAAGTTTCGATTACTATTGAGCCGTATCGCTTGTTTTTTTTATGTTTTTTTATTTATTACGTATATGTTATTACGTATATAAGGGGGTTCTCCCCTTAGTCAATACCACGCTCTTTACGTCAAAAGTTAAAATTTTATTTAATTCACAAACCTCTGAATCAAAAAGGACGTTTAATTAGAATAGTTAGCTCTTTTGAAAGCACTAAAAAAAACTGTAGCGTAAAGAGCGAGGTATTGACTTAGGGGAGAACTCCATCATATGCGTAATCATTTCTGTTCGTTTTAAGTTCTAACGTTGCTTCTTACTTTCAGTTGAAAAAACTTGTTTTTTTTTAATTTAATTTCTGATCATTTTTTAAATAATGCTTGGAAATCCGACGCCCCCTTCATAGCAATGTCTCTTACCCCAAAGAAACATCCTCCACGGAAATATTCTTCCGAATAACCTCGGTCTTTTATATAAAATTACTGTTGCTATAGTTCGTTGTTTAATATAATAAGATAACCACTGTTTCTGTCTGATGGATATTACTAGGACAAGGTCGTCCCTTACTAGGTTGTAGCTAACGCTGCAACCACGATTAAAGCGTACCACAATCGAGAACTTGCAGATTTTATGAGGCGAAACACGTGCGAAATGATAGTCAATGCCACTGTTGCTGAAATCCTTGGATCACCCCACTTCAAGGCTGTTATCCCAGAATGCATTATCAATGGGCTCCGCTATACAGGAATTCATCCATTGTACCTATTAATTTTTTTAAGATCACAAACATCTAAGTTCATACATTTACGACCGACCAGATGCGCTGTAATTTTTTTCATTTATGTTAGAAGTTGAGTTTGCCTCGAGTTCAGCAGCACTAGGAACAAGCGAACTAAAATACTATTGTTAAAATATTTATGCAAGAACACTTCGACGATAACAACAATCCCATGAAAAGTACACCCCTTCAAATATTTTATTGGAGGGAGGGTCTGAAATATCAAAATGAATAAAGGGTCATCATTTTCATGGTTTTCAATATGACTGCTTCCATCAAATCTTTTTTCTATAGTGCTGTCTCCCATGGACACCGTAAAGAAGGGGGTGGGGGAGGGGTAAGGCGTCAATGTCCTGCACAGTAAGGAGACAATGAAATTTAAACATTAGAATTAAAAAACAAACTAGAACTTACCCCCTCCTGGGAAATATCATGGTGACACTCACGATGCCCCCACCTAAGCACCATTTCCACCGTTAAGCATAAGAATACCATCTTTTATGGCACACAGGTAAAAAAATTCTAAAACAAGAGCTTAGACAAAACATTCTCTCGAATGAAGGGAGACTGAAGACTAAATATGACCCTCCTTCTATATTTGTCTGAAATTTTATGGAGGGTTAAAAAATTTCGGAATACAAGGGCACTTCTTGTGCCTTCAAGCACGCTACCCAACCCTGAACTTGCACAAAGATCTTCCCACAATCTTCCATATTAGTTGATTCACAATTATGCTTCATTGCACACACTTTTGTCAAGCCTCAAATGAATGAACTTAGTTAATGGAGCTTTAAAGAAATAGCCGTCTTTATGAACCTTTTTTTTTGTGAACTATGAACATCCTTAGGAACAAATGTACCACCACGCAGCATTACTTCCTCTGAAACTGGGATGCTCAGTACACAACTTTTCGGTAATTTCAAATCGACAGGCTATCTAAAAATTTTCAGTTGATAGATTTTTCACCCTCTTTGGGACAAAATTGTTTGGCTTAAGTTGTGTCAAAAAAATTCAGAAAATGCCACTTTACTGTGGTACAATCTTTTTTACTACAAAAAAAGGGCATCATCCCAAAATTCATTTAAATGAGCATTCTTCTGATTCACTAGGGCCGTTGGTTTGATTGATCATTTCTGGAAAAAACAAACAAATAAATATGGCTGTTTGACCATCCTTCGCGCAAAAAAAGCAAAATTTCGCCTTTTGTTGACAAGGGCTTAAAATCTCCACACTAGGATTCTCTAATATGCTGAATTTGATGACTTAACTTTCACCATGATCACTAGCTCTTTCCGGGCTCTTTTGTTTCTTTTTAAAAATCAGACAAATTTTCTCAGGCTCAGAGCTTTGATGCGTAGCCTTAAATTTAAAATTATATACTTAGAATCACCAGAAAAATCTTATTCCTTTGAAGTAGGTCATTTATTGCTATTAAAACTCCTTTCTTCTTAGTTTCAATTACTATTAGCACAAGTAAGTCCTTACTGAAAGTTCGTTACCAAGAACTGCTTAGTTTTTAGAATTCGGTCGGTCCATGATGCGTTGAAATTAATTGACAGCATTTAATGTACTGCTAGCTTAAACAATTTTTAGCTTCCAATGCGAGGTAGTATCGCCGAAGTATTTCTAACCAGAAAATTATGCTACAAACGAATTATAATAATAAACCTCCTTTTTCTACTATTTTTAGATGAGAAACTGATTTGTGTGTGTGTGTGCATATATCCGTAAGCTATTGAAATAACTGACAGTTAACCCCACTCTAGTGCAGCTCATAGCTAAAATGTATTGCATGTATATTTCTTTTTCTAAAGAGGATTGTCTTGGCTTTGAAAATATGCATATTTTTTTAAAAATGAGGTTCCACCATAACAGCTACCTCATAACTCTACTAAAAGCTAATAAATGCCTCTAACCCACATCTCATTGATTTATTAAAATATTACACAGAAAGTTTAAACAGATAAAAGATGAAAATTCCACAATTTTGAGGATTTAGAGTGGAACAATTTAATTTAACTTCCCATTCCACCATTGTAAGAAAGGCACAAAAATATACTTACCTAAGGATAAAGAAGATTTTCCTTTGTGGGCCTTCTCCCAAAATTTTTGTTTTATTCTGAAAGTTTGGTTCAAGTTTAAGTTTGCTATTGGTACAATTGTAACCAAAAAGTCACTGGATGAAGCCGACGAATCATCATATGGAATATTGATGTAGTGTGAACCATGCTTTAGCAAAAAAATACAAAAAAGAACACTTAAGCCATATAAAGTCAATAGGAAAAGAACATGGGTAGCCCAATAAAAAAAAAAAATGTTCTGAATGCAAAGAAATCCAGAAATAACAACAAAGCTTAAATACCTTGAAATTGTATTAATAAACACTAATAATCTGTGGACCAAAGCTGAAAATCTGACAAAATAGTGATCTGGGGGGTAGAGTTATCTGAGCGAGGTTTCAGATTAAATCGAATAGCTGATTACAAATATCTTGGGAATATAAGTACCAAACGTGTGCTTGAGAGTTGCGTGCAACGCATTTTTCTCCTTCAGACTAAACCTAGATATCTACTGAAAAATCCTATTTGTTTCCTTTAAACCTAACCAAAACTTTATCCGACGTTTAATTTACCATAATTTTGACACCGATTTCAATAGTTGATCGATAAAATTCACACTGATGTACCAAAATCTTACGCTCTACAGGGTGCGCCAGGACAAAAAAAAAAATTGCATTTAAGTTTCCTATGTTGCTGACGAAGTACAATAGTCTTTTCCTTGGAACTACATTAATACGTAATTCATCAACTATACATAAATAAATCTATCGATTTATTGTACTAAACAGATTCAGAACAAATTAAACAATACAAGAAAAATTATCACCCTAGAAGCAAGCTTATGCTGAACAAAACAACCAAACAACAAAGGTTTCATATTTAAAAATAAAATCTTGAAGACAAAGGAAAGGGACAGCGATAGAGACGAAGAGAGGAAGCGGAAAATATAAAAGGGCGACAAAGAACAAATAGAGGGAGCAGAATTTTGAAAAGAATAAGTCAAGAAATTGACAGCTTTTTTAGATAGTATTAAAAGATCAATTAAAACTAGTATTGAATGAAAACTGGAATGAAAGATTTCATTCCAGAGTGAAATAGCACACATTGTGAATGACTTTAAAGCAATAGTAATTTTAGCCTTAAAGGGCTATGAACACGACACGCTGAAAAGCACAAACGATAAATCATCGTTATCAGACAAAAGAGTAAATAGCAACTGAATAACCAGAGGAAGAAGTACCCTTGAAAATTGAAACATTTTAGTTCTAAACTTTGCTTTTTAAATAATGTTACTTAATGGTTGTAAAATTCTTACATAATTATAAAACTCAAATGGGGGATAAAGATGAGGAAGTGAACAAGTAACTTTCACGGAAGGATTTTAATTAAAATATATTTAGCTTTGTTTGATAGAGTAGGATTTTGTTAATAATGTTCTTTTTTAGAAGAGGTACCAAAAACTTAACAACTTTAAACAATTTTTGAATTAAAAATATTCTCTGGGTGACATTCGGAGGAAAACCAGCCTGCCTCAGTATAATGTTGTTCTAAAATAAATAAATCTGGAATGCTACCAGATGGTCAAGTCTTATCATTGCTATTACACTTAAGGGTTCTATCTAACAATTTTACACTTTTGAGATAATTTCCCAAACCTGTTTGCCTAGCTGTTCTCAAGGTGAGGATCCTTGAGATCAAAAGGATTGTAACATGATGAACGTACACTGCCCTGTTGATTGCAGCTCTTCTTTGAATGAAGCTCTATACCACAGTTTATATAATTAGGTTTATATAATTAGGTTTGAATGAAGCTCTATATCACAGTTTAATACCACTATTATATATACTGTGCTCTATACAATTTTTGGCAATTATTTTAAAAGACTGAAAAAGCTAGATATGACCTTTAGGGGTATCAGAGGTGATAGCCTACATATTTCATCTTTTCATAAAGAAAATTTCATTAGCCAAACTTTATATACGGAACTTTTTCTAAGTGAAAAAGGTGGCTAATATATTTGACTGTATATATAAGGAAAATTCCGAATTTTGGATTAGTCAACCAGTTTGCTAAAAAGTGGTATCAAATTGCAGTGGGCAGGGAGGCTGTGTCACTGCTATCCCTGTTATGGGTGTGTTTGTTCAAAAATTTCTTTTGTTTCTTCATTTAAAAATAGCTGTGCCCTAACATTTTGGGAAATGGTGCCATTGTTACTAAATAACTTTTCCCTTTTTACAGATTTTGGCTGTGAAAAAACAAAAGGCGTTATTTGGCAATCATATCGGTCGTAAATGAGTTACATATCGACTAAACTGAAATCAGCCACGCCTGACCGATTGGTTTAATCAGAATGCACGTGTCCTCCTTCGTTCTCGGATATTCTCAGCCTTATAATCCACTCAAAACGTGTCATAACCAAATTTCCACCAGTTTTGCAGGCCAAAAAGTGTTAAGTGCACGGCTCTTCCATAGTCACGAAGATTGTCACATAACGTCTTTTTAAGTGTTGGCTTTTGGATTGTCGACAACCGCACATTACGTATTTTGACAAAAAAGATCACTTTCATCATAATCTGCAGAAAAGATTAATTGTCAAACAACCATTGATATATCATAGGCAGCATTGATAGATCATCTTTTTTTCTTTTCTTTTTTAGACCAGGGCGCTTTTTATAGAAGGAGTTGTCGTAGAAAATTTAGAAGGAGCTCATTCGATAGGGAATTGTAAGGGCTAGAATCCTTTGTAATAGTCAAAAGTCATAGGAGGGTAAACAGCCCCCCCCCCCAAAAAAAATACCCTTATTTCACCAAACACATCCAATCACAACTTTGTGATAACCGTTTTGTTCAACGTAGTTGAAAGGCCCGGAAATTATGTCTTTGAAGATGACACCCCCCCCCACAGCCCTCAGGGCAAGGGTTTTAAGTTGTGCCCTGGGAGCATATAAATTTTTCATAGAAATAGTGGTCATATAAACTTCAGAGTGGGCTCATTTGATTGGTAATCAGAAGTTCTAGCGCCCTTTTTAAGAATCAAAGTGATCAGAGGACAGGTATCCCCTTCTATACGTCATATTTTCCCGAAATGCATCTGACAAAAATTTTGAGACAGCCATTTGTTCAAAAAATAGTCCAAAGATCACACAACGAGGCCTTTGGGGTTGACACAACCCCCCAGAGTCTGAGGGCAAGGGTTGTTAATTATGCCCCAGGAGCATATAAAGTATTTATGGAATAAGTGGCCGTTTGAACATTAGAGAAAGCTCATTTCATTGGAAGTTGTTAGTTCTAGTTCCCTTTTAAGAGTCAAAAATGATGGAGTACAATTAGCCCCCCCACCCCCCCCCCCCCCCCCCTTACTGACATCCTCTTTTCCCCAAACGCATTCGATCAAAACTGTGAGACAGCCATTTTGTTTACGATAGTCCAAAGAGAAAATAACAATTCTTACAGGGTGGACACAACCCTCCAGATCCCAGGGTCAAGGGTTGTAAGTAATACCCTGGGACATATAAAGTATTTCTGGAATGACTTATTTGATTGGAAGTCGGAAGTTCTATTGCCCTTTTTAAGAGCCAACAGTGCATGCAGGGCAACCATTCCCCCCCCCCCAAGTCTATCATTCTCCAAAACACGTCCGATCAAAATTTTAATAGAGCTATTTTGTTCAGCATTGTTGAAAGATCCAGTCTCATACTACTACTTCCCTGCTACCATTATTACTACTTCTACTATTACTACTGCCACTAAAGCTAAGGCTACTGCTATTAATTCTATTGCTACTATATTGCTGCTACTAGTACTACTGCTATTAACACTAAGGGTTTTAAGGTGAAAAATTTTCAATGTATTAAAACAGTATGGAACTAAATCGAAACACACTATGCCCACACTGGTTATCAAGAGGGCGTATCAGAAATCCTTCAGAAACGGTTGATGGTATTAACTTGAAACTTTCAGAGTGTTTTGAAGGGGATGTTGAAGAAACCAAAGGTGTTATGCGCATAATGCTACTACTGCTACTACAACTATTGCTCCAACACAAGCTAAGAGTGTTAAGGTGAAGCTTTTAAGGAATATTTAGGTGGTGGATGTTGAACTAAATCAAAACAATCTATGAGCATCTGGATTTTCAAAAAGCTGACAAGGCAATATCACAAGAACGGCTTAGAATATTAAGTCAGACTTTTAAGGGTAAGTTGTAGCGGATTTTGAGCCAGAAGGCACTATGAGTATACTATTAATGCTACCACTACAGTTATTGTAACTCATGACACAAAGGTATTAAGGTGAAAATTTTAGGGAATATTTAAGGGTAGTTTCATTTACATGAAAAAACTATATACATGCAGGTTTTCAAAGGGGCATGTAAACAATATCTTAGGCAGTGCCGTTCTATAATAGCTAGAAATATCATTGAAACTTTTAAAGGAGCTAATTCGATCGAAATTTAAAAGTACTAGTGCCCTTTTTAAGAGTAAAAAGAGATTGGAGGGTAAACAGCCCTTCTTTCAAGCCCATTTATTTTCCAAACACATCCAGTCAAATTTTAAGCCTTTTGTTGAGCATAGTAGAACGGTCCAGCAACTATATCTCTCTGGATATTGGGTATGTCAATCCCCCACAATTATGCAAGTGATCCATTACTATCTAAAACTAAATGTTGCTTTAAAACTAAAGCAAAAGACACTGTGTACAGAGCCGGATTTAAAATTAATATGCTTCTTGGCCCAAGCGTTTTGCCACTCCGTTTTGGCGAGATTTTGGAGAAATTCCCGAGAATTTGGAGAGATGAGAGAATTGAACAGAGCGCAACTGATGGGCAAAAAGTAATGGAAGAGAGAGAGGTGATACCGAACCCTCAACTGCCATTCATGGGAGACATTGGACAGTTTATGAGTGGCCACGGAATTTCTTTGTTGTTTTAAAATCAAATTTTTGTGACTAGGCAGCACGGCGGCAGAGTGCACCAGACACTATGACGTTAAGTCACATCAGTCCAGTTTTTGTTATGAAAAAATCCCTCAGTGATAATTTATTGTGGCCCCTGGCATTGTGCGCCCTTCGGCCTGGGCCTAGCAGGCTTATTGGTAAATTTGGACCTGACTGCGTGTATGATTGCCAATAAGACACCTCAGCAATAGTAGAATGCATCTAATGAATTCTATTGAAGCTATAGGAAAACATTTCTATAGAAGCTCTACACCTTTTCAAAGAGAGTGAGTAGCTCCAAGCATATAGGTAATACTTCTATGGATGCTCTACACCTATTCAAAACGAGTGAGTAGAACCTGTCAAAGATTTTGATAACCTCTAGCTTAAAGGCATCTCATCGGGTTTGATTAAGAATGCATCGTGTCTAGAATTGATTGGCATATGACTTTATATCATTTTGCGGAAAAGCTAACTCTATTTGCGAAAAAAGGGTATAGCATTTGCGAATTGGACTCTTTGAAAGATATTAAATTTTGATTGAATAATAGGGATGTGAATGATCCTAATTAGTGATCGGATTGTATGAAGGTGGTAAAAAAAGGGTTAAACTAATTACCAGTTAAGGTAAGCCCGAAGGACTTGTTAACTCAGGCAATTTGTTATAAATTTGGAACAACATCAATCTATGAAAATGGTTAACGATAGTAGAAGTGACCCTATAACCCCTACCTCTCACCCCTGCTGCCACCTACAACTTTTTTTAACACCATATATTGGCACGAGAACCACGTGGTTTATGGTTTTGTCAATCAGAATTTGAAAAACAGGACTTTTGTCACATTTATGTATGTTTTCATGGATGGTTATGTGTGTTGGTCGATTTATTTTATGTTTTTCATGGATGTTTAATGGTTTTTGTCAGTGAGAATTTGAAAAACAGGAACTTTGTCACATTTATGGATGTCAACAGCAATTCATGGATGTTTAATGGTTTTTGTCAGTGAGAATTTGAAAAACAGGAATTTTCTCACTTGGAAAAACAGGAATTCATGTCTGTTTTATGGTTTTCTCAGTGAGAATTTGAAAAACAGGAACTTTCTCACTTGGAAAACCATAAACCACGTGGTCCTGTCATGAGTCTGGCCTGAGAACTTGATTTACATAATCGCTAGGGGAAATTATTGATTCATGAAGGGGAAATTAAGAAAAATTAAGGCTTCTTTAATCTTAGGTCTGTGGGATAAACGTTCATTAGGTCAGAGAGAAAAATTAATATTCTATTTTTAAATAGGGCTTCATTGATCTTTAGTGTCAGGAATTATAATTGACATCACTTGTTATCTTGGATTTATGCGGGAGTCTAAAGAGATAGAAATTCTATTTTTAAATACGGCTTCACGGAGCTTTAAGTCGGAGAGATAAATTGATATTCTAACGAAACCCTAATAGTTTAGCTAGGAAAATTTATGTGATGAAGAGATTAACGTAGGAAAGGGTTTCCTAGAAATTTGAAATGCGTTAGCGCAGAGATGCCAAACAAAAGGAACACGCTGAAATTACGTCTAGGGATTATTTGGGCGAAACCGTTTTATCCATTTTATGGGATTATTTCGGCGAAACAGTTAGAGACATTTTGAAAGAAGATTTTAGGAAAGGTTTTAGAAGAGAATTTGAGGATGAAACTATGTGGTCGTTATAATACACAAGTTCCATTTGAACAGTGTTGTGAGGTCCTCTACCCCAACCCCAAAGGGTTCCGATGCCCCCCCACCCCCCCGCACGAAGCCCCCGGTACTCAAAGGTCCCCCAAGCTCCCATAGAGCCCCAACCCCCCAAACGCCCTCCTCAGACCCTCAAAGGCCGTCCTCTGGTCCTCAAAGGGCCCCCGGACCCCCAAAGGGCACCCCAGACCCCAAAGGTCCTCCCCCCGGTCCTCAAAGGTCCCCCGGGCTCCCAAAGAGCCACCGGCGCCCCCAAAGGCCCACCCAGACCCCCAAAGGCCATCCCCGGGCCCCCCAAAGGCCCATCGAGCTCCCAAAGGACCAATTGGGTCCCAAAGCCCCTACACCGGTCCCCAAATGTCTCCCAGGCCCCCCACTGACCCCCCGGCCCCCCCACCGGCCTCCCCGCGCCCCCCAAGGGTCAACCGGCTCCAATTTCATTTTCATTGAGAAAATTCAGAATAGAAATTGAACTTTTCTTCTCCCGGAAAAATATTTGGAACAGAACTTAAAATTTTTTCATCTCTTTGAGAAATGTTGGAATTGAATTTAAGAAAATTTAGAATTAAAGTGAAACTTTTTATCTTCATGAAAATAATCAAAATCATAGTATAACTTTTCTTATCTTCTATGGAAAAATTTAGAACTGAACTTTAAATTTTTTATGTCTTGGTGAACTTAAAACTGAAGTGTAAGCTTTTTATTTTCTCTGGAGAAATTAGAATTGAATTAGATTCTTTTGTAAAATTCAGAAGAGAACTTTGAATTTTTTATGTCTTTGAGGAATTAAGAACTGAAGTGGAAGCTTTTTTTCATTTTCATTGGTAAAATTCAGAATTGAGCTAACTTTTTTTACTTCTTTAAGAAAATTCAGAAGAGAACTTGAAAATTTTGCACTTCTTCGAGAAAACTCAGAATTAAAGTGATGGTCCTTATCTTCATGTCTAATATTCAAATGAATGTATAACTTTTTCTATCTTCTATGAAAAATTTTGAACAGAACTTTAAATTTTTCATCTTTTTGCAAAAAATCGGAAAGTGAACTTAAGAAAATTAGAATTAAAGTGAAACTTTTTATCTTCACTGAAAAATAATCACAATCGTAGTATAACTTTTCCTATCTTCTAGAGAAAAGTTTAGAAATGAACTTTAAATTTTTCATCTCTTTGAGAAAAATCAGAACTGAATTTAAGAAAAATTATAAATAAAGTGAAACTTTTGATCTTCATGGAAAACAATCACAGTCATAGCTATCTTCCATCTAAAAAATTTAGAATAGAACTTTAAATTTCTTTATTTCATTGGGGAACTTAAAACTGAAGTGGAAGATTTTTATTTTTTCTGGAGAAATTAGAATTGAAGTGTGTTCTATGGTAAAGTTCAGAAGAGAACTTGAACTTTTCTTCACTTCGTTGAGAAAATTTTAAATTGAACTAGAACTTTTTATCTTCCGTGAAAATATTCATAAGTATGATATTACTTTTTCTATCTTCCATCGAAAAATTTAGAACTGAACTTTAAATTTCTTTATGTCTTTTGTGAAATAAAGAACTGAAGTGGAAGATTTTAATTTTCTCTGGTGAAATTAGAAAGGGATTGTGTTCTTTAGTAAAATTCAGAAGAGAACTTGAACTTTTCTTCACTTCGTTGAGAAAATTTTAAGTTGAACTAGAACTTTTTATCTTCCGGGAAAATATTCACAAGTATGGTATTACTTTTTCTATCTTCCACAGAAAAATTTAGAATTTAACTTTAAATTTCATTATGTCTTTGTGAAATAAATAACTTAAGTGGAAGATTTTTATTTTCTCTGTAGAAATTAGAATTGAATTGTGTTCTTTGGTAAAATTCAGTAAAGAACATAAACTTTTCTTCACTTCATTGAGAAAATTTAAAATTGAACTAGAACTTTTTATCTTCCGTGAAAATAATCACAAGTATGGTATTAATTTTTCTATCTCCCACCGAAAAATTTAGAATTGAACTTTAAATTTCTGTATGTCTTTGTGAAATAAAGAACTGAAGTGGAAGATTTTTGTTTTTTCTGGATAAATTAGAATTGAAGTGTGTTCTTTGGTAAATTTCAAAATAGAACTTGAACTTTCCTTAACAACTTTGAGAAAATTTTAAATTGAACAAGAACTTTCTATCTCCCATGAAAATATTCATAAGTATTGTCTTACTTTTTATATCTTCCACCGAAAAATTCGAATTGAACTTTAAATTTCTTTATGTTTTTGTGAAATAAAGAACTGAAGTGGAAGATTTTTGTTTTCTCTGGAGAAATTAGAATTGAAGTGTGTTCTTTGGTAAAGTTCAGAATAGAACTTGAAATTTTCTTAAATTAGTTTATAAAATTTAAAATTTAAATATAAATTTTTATCTTCCATGAAAATATTCACAATGATGCTATTACTTTTTCTATCTAACAACTAAAAATTAGAATTTAACTTTAAATTTCTTTATGTCTTTGTGAAATAAAGAACTGAAGTGGAAGATTTTTATTTTCTCTGGAGAAATTAGAATTGAAGTGTGTTCTTTGCTAAAATTCCGAAGAGAACTTGAACTTTTCTTCACTTCGTTGAGAAAATTTGGAACAGTATTTAAATTTTTCATCTCTTCGAGACAGATCTGAACTAAAGTTGAAAATTTTTATATTATTTGGAAAAAAATAGAAATGATCAATGACTAATTTATTTTTCATTGAGAGAATTCAGAAGAGAACTTGAAATTTCCTTGACTTCATTGAGAAAATTTTTAATTGAACTAGAACTTTTTATCTTCCGTGAAAATATTCACAAGTACGGTATTGATCTTTCCATCTTCCACCAAAAAATCGGAATTGACCTTTAAATTTAATTATTTCTTTGTGGAACAATTAAGTGACGTGTAAGATTTTTGTTTTCTCTGAAATACTAAGTCTGGAAGTGTTTTCTTTGGTAAAATTCAGAAGAGACCTTGAATATTAACGATCAAATAATAACTTTTCCAATATTCTATGAAAAATTTTGAACAGAACTTTAAATTTTTTTCATCTCTATGTGAAAAGTCGGAACTAAATTTAAGAAAATTCAGAATTAAAGTGAAACTTTTTATCTTCATGGAAAATAATCACTAACATAGTATAACTTTTCCTATCTTCTACAGAAAAAATTAGAACAGAACTTTAAATTTTTTATGTCATGGTGAACTTAAAACTGAAGTGGTAGGTTTTTATTTTCTCTGGAGAAATTAGAATTGATTTGTGTTTGTTTGTAAAATTCATAAGAGAACTTTAAATTTTCTATCTTCTATGAAAAATTTGTAATATTATTTTAAATTTTTCATCTCTTTGAGAAAAATCTGAAGTGAAGTGGAAAATTTTTATATTATTTTGGGGAAATAGAATTGATCAATAACTTATTTCATTTTCAATGAGAAAATTCAGAATCGAAGTTGAACTTTTCTTCTTCCGAGAAAATATATTGAACAGAACTTTAAATTTTTTCATCTCTTTGAGAAAGGTCGGAACTGAATTTAAGAAAATTTAGAATTAAAGTGAAACTTTTTATCTTCATAGAAAATAATCACAAACAAGGTATAACTATTACTATCTTCTAAGGAAAAATTTAGAACTGAACTTTAAATTTTTTAATGTCTTGGTAAACTTAAAACTGAAGTGGAAGCTTTTTATTTCATCTGGAGAAATTAGAATTGAATTGTGTTCTTTGGTAAAATTCAGATTATAACTTGATCTTTTCTATCTTCTAAGAAAAATTTGGAACAATATTTTAAATTTTTTCATCTCTTTGAGAAAAATCTGAATTGAAGTGGTAAATTTTATATTATTTTGGGAAAATAGAATTGATCAATAACTTATTTCATTTTCATTGAGAAAATTCAGAATCGAAGTTGAACTTTTCTTCTTCCGGGGAAATATATGGAATAGAACTTTAAATTTTTTCATCTCTTTGAGAATGGTCAGAACTGAATTTAAGAAAATTTAGAATTAAAGCGAAATTTTTTATCTTCATAGAAAATAATCACAATCATAGTATAACTTTTCCTATCTTCTACGGAAAAATTTAGAAGTGAACTTTAAATTTTTTATGTCTTGGGACTTTTCTTGTTCCGGGAAAATATTTGGAATAGAACTTTAAATTTGACTCTTTGAGAATGGTCGGAATTGAATTTAAGAAAATTTAGAATTAAAGTGAAACTTTTTATCTCCATGGAAAATAATCACTATCATAGTATAACTTTTCCTATCTTCTACGGAAAATTTTAGAAGTGAACTTTAAATTCTTTATGTCTTTGTGAAATAAAGAACTTAAGTGGAAGATTTTTTTTTATCTGGTGAAATTAGAATTGAATTGTGTTCTTTCGTAAAATTCAGAAGAGAACTTGAACTTTTCTATATTCTATGAAACATTGAGCCTGATAGTAGTATCATTATCTCTAAAATTCTTTTTCTTGCATCTTTGACCTTTTTAATAGCTATTCTGAACGTTTGACGTTCTAGCATACCCTAAAATTAGTGAAAGCTTAACAAAAGAATGTATAAGATATTTTTAATGAAATAAGGACATGTAGAATATTGATATAAAAATATGTTAAATACATTATTATACATTATTAGTACACTTGCGCGTCACTTTCTGTCAATTCATCTTTATATTCATTGATGATATTGTCTGCTAATGTCCTTTTTATTCTGCCTGCGATTTCACTGTCTATTCTCACATTATTTTTGCATAGATAGCACTTCTGGCAGGTAGACATGATATGATTTATTACGCTAGTGCAGCAGTAGGCTTTTCTTTTCTTCTTTGCTTTCATTTGAATAGTAATACCAGAACGATGGGAATAGGATCTATCAATAGGTATCGTGCTACCAGAACCATTCGCTAGAAGTTGTCCCCGATCATCGACATATTATTTTTAAGTTGGCATTCTCCTTTAGAACTATCATCTCTGGTGCTCTCACTCTCGCATATCCACCTTGAGCAATTTTGAATGATTTCGATAGTCAAAAGAAATCTAACTTCTCGCTGTCATGACAACGCATACATACATTTCCAATAGTGTTACCGCTTGCACTCGTTTCATAGTTCAGTTATTTCTCCTTGTCAGCGTTCAACACGACAATGATTTTTTCATGCGCACATACTTTCGTCGAATAATTCATCTTCACTTTTTACAGATATGAATCGTGTGTTGATTCTTCCACTGCGTAAAAAATACTGATTTAATGCATGCAATAAACTCGGTAGTGTCGATAACCTGCCATAGAGTACCAGTGGAAAAGCCGCGTCGTGTCCATGAACAAGCACAGAGTACGATTGCTAGAGCCGTAAGCATATTTCATGTCATTTTAAGATACGTAAAAAAGTTAGAAAAATACCATGTGAAAAAATTCAAGAAAGTATTTATGAATTGGGGAGGGGACTCTTTGAGGTTGGAAAATGGGTTTAGGAATGACATTATGAATGGAACTTGTTCAGAAAAGATATAATAAAGCCATAAAAAAGTATTAAAAAAATGGAGAGTGGACTCTTTGGGGGGCCCAGGGAGGGTGTTTGGGGGACCCTTGGGGGGCCGGTTGGTCCTTTGGGAGCCCGGGGGGCCTTTGAGGACCAGGGGAGGGCCTTTGGGGTCGGAGGAGGGAGTTTGGGGGATAACATTTCGAAATTTTTACTTTTTAGATTACTTTTTTTTTGCGGCGCATCCCTCCGGCGCATCCTGCGGCACATCCTGCGGCGCTTTCCTGCGGTGCCTCCCTGCGACGCATCCCCCGCGGCACTTTCCTGACCCGCGGCGCATCCCTGTGGGACATCCTGCGGCGCTTTCCTGGCCCACGGCGCATCCCGGCGGCGCTTCTCTGGCCCGGGGGACCTTTGGGGACCGGGGGAGGGCCTTTGGGGCACAGGGTGGGCCTTTGGGAATCTGGGGGACACTTGAGGACCGATTGGTCCTTTGGGAGCCGGTTGGCCCTTTGGGGGCCGGGGGCGGGCCGTTGGGGGGCCGGGGGGACAGTGGGGGGCCTGGGGGACATTTGGGGACCGGTGGAGGGCCTTTGGGACCCCGTTGGTCCTTTGGGAGCTCGATGGGCCTTTGGGGGGCCTGGGGATGGCCTTTGGGGGTCTGGATGGGCCTTTGGGGGCGCCGGTGGCTCTTTGGGAGCCCGGGGGACCTTTGAGGACCGGGCGGAGGACCTTTGGGGTCCGGGGTGCCCTTTGGGGGTCCGGGGGCCCTTTGAGGACCAGAGGAGGGCCTTTGGGGCACAGGGTGGGCCTTTGGGAGTCTGGGGGACACTTGAGGACCGATTGGTCCTTTGGGAGCCGGTTGGCCCTTTGGGGGCCGGGGGAGGGCCTTTGGGGGTTCGGGGGGCCCGTTGGGGGCCTGGGGGACATTTGGGGACCGGTGTAGGGCCTTTGGGACCCCGTTGGTCCTTTGGGAGCTCGGTGGGCCTTTGGGGGGCCCGGGGATGGCCTTTGGGGGTCTGGGTGGGCCTTTGGGGGCGCCGGTGGCTCTTTGGGAGCCGGGGGGACCTTTGAGGACCGGGGGAGGACCTTTGGGGTCCGGGGTGCCCTTTGGGGGTCCGGGGGCCCTTTGAGGACCAGAGGAGGGCCTTTGAGGGTCTGAGGAGGGCGTTTGGGGGGTTGGGGCTCTATGGGAGCTTGGGGGACCTTTGAGTACCGGGGGCTTCCTTCGGGGTTGGGGTGGGGGATCGGAACCCTTTGGGGTTGGGGTAGAGGGCCTCACAACACTGTTCAAATGGAACTTGTGTATTATAACGACCACATAGTTTCACCCTCAAATTCTCTTCTAAAACCTTTCCTAAAATCTTCTTTCAAAATGTCTCTAACTGTTTCGCCGAAATAATCCCATAAAATGGATAAAACGGTTTCGCCCAAATAATCCCTAGACGTAATTTCAGCGTGTTCCTTTTGTTTGGCATCTCTGCGCTAACGCATTTCAAATTTCTAGGAAACCCTTTCCTACGTTAATCTCTTCATCACATAAATTTTCCTAGCTAAACTATTAGGGTTTCGTTAGAATATCAATTTATCTCTCCGACTTAAAGCTCCGTGAAGCCGTATTTAAAAATAGAATTTCTATCTCTTTAGACTCCCGCATAATTCCAAGATAACAAGTGATGTCATTTATAATTCCTGACACTAAAGATCGATGAAGTCATATTTAGAAACAGAATATGAATTATTTTCTCTGACCTAATGAATGTTTATCCCACATACCAAAGATTAAAGATGCCTTAATTTTTCTTAGATCCATCTTTATGAATAAATAATGTCACCACTTAATAATGAACATCAAGCTCACAGGCTAGACTCGTGACAGGACCACGTGGTTTATGGTTTTCCAAGTGAGAAAGTTCCTGTTTTTCAAATTCTCACTGAGAAAACCATAAAACAGACATGAATTCCTGTTTTTCCAAGTGAGAAAATTCCTGTTTTTCAAATTCTCACTGACAAAAACCATAAAACATCCATGAATTGCTGTTGACATCCATAAATGTGACAAAGTTCCTGTTTTTCAAATTCTCACTGACAAAAACCATTAAACATCCATGAAAAACATCAAATAAATCGACCAACACACATAACCATCCATGAAAACATACATAAATGTGACAAAATTCCTGTTTTTCAAATTCTCATTGACAAAAACCATAAAGCACGTGGTTCTCGTGCCAATATATGGTGTTAAAAAAAGTTTTAGGTGGCATCAGGGGTGAGGGGTGGGGGTTATAGGGTCACTTCTACTAACGATGATAAAATGGTCCTGTGACTTGACATAGCTTTACTTCTTCGATGTGTTCTGTATAATACACAAGTGGCGTTTGAACAGTGTCGTCAATTTAAAATAGGGTCTAACATTATAGTATACTAAAAAGTTGATACTAATAGAGATGTAGATGCCAAGAAAGGAATTTTAATAAAAAAATTCAGAACAATCCATAGAAATCCTTACAAATAAAATAGTGAGGTGTATATGAGTACGAACTGTCAAGGATCATAAGCACCAATGACCCTAACCGCCAGGGACCTCAACCCCCAAAGGTCCAATATCCCCAAACTCCAAGGAAGCCCCCTCCCCTCCAACTTTTTGCCCCCCCCCCCCCCATTTTTTTTTAATTTTTTTTGAAGTTTTTTTTTTTTAACTTTTTTTATTTACTTTTTTTAACATGATATATTGTTTCGACTTTTTTTACATCTCTAAATCATATCAGAAAAATAGAATGACACGATTTAAATTTTAAAACATATTCTTGTGCATACTCATACTCCTATTGATGAGGACTGATGGTTCTCATTCAATACTTTTTCATGGAAAACAAACCATCTTTTTTAGCTAATTTTTTTGGACTTCGAAATTATTCAACTTTTTTTTTTTAACATGGTGTTTTTTTCAACTTTTTTTACATTTATAAATCATATCACAAAAATAGAATGACACTTTTGATTTAAATTTTTAAATATATTCTTGTGCATACCCATACTCCTATTTATGAGGACTGATGGTTGTCATTCAATATTTTTTCGTGAAAAATAAACTATTCTTTTATAATTTTTTTTTGGACTTCTAAATTATTCAACTTTTTTTCTTTTTTTTTTCATGGTATTTTTCTCGACTTTTTTTTACATCTCTAAATCATATCAGAAAAATAGAATGACACTTTAGATTTAAATTTTAAAACATATTCTTGTGCATACCCATACTCCTATTGATGAGGACTGATGGTTCTCATTCAATATTTTTTCATAAAAAACAAAATATTTTTTTTTAACTAATTTTTTTTTGGACTTCGAAATTATTCACCTTTTTTTACATCTCTAAATCATATTACAAAAATAGAATGACACTTTTGATTTAAATTTTAAAACATATTCTTGTGCATACCCATACTCCTATTGACGAGGAATGATGGTTCTCATTCAATATTTTTTTGTGAAAAACGAACTATTTTTTTTCAACAAAATTTTTTTTTTTACTTCGAAATTATTCAACTTCTTTTTAACATGGTATTTTTTTTTAACTTTTTTTTTACATCTCTAAATCATATCAGAAAAATAGAATGACACTTTTGATTTAAATTTTAAAACATATTCTTGTGCATACCCATACTCCTATTGATGAGGACTGATGGTTCTCATTCAATATTTATTCGTGAAAAACAAACTATTTTTTTTAACTAATTTTTTTTGGACTCCGAAATTATACAACTTTTTTTAACATCTCTAAATCTTATCAGAAAATAGAATGACACTTTTAATTTAAATTTTAAAACATATTTTTGTGCATACCCATACTCCTATTGATGAGGACTGATGGTTCTCATTCAATATTTTTTGTGAAAAACACTGTTTTTTTTAACTAAATTTTTTTGGACTTCGAAATTATTCAACTTTTTTTTACATCTCTAAATCATATCAGAAAATAGCATGACACTTTTTATTTAAATTTTAAAACATATTTTGTGCATACCCTACTCCTATTGATGAGGACTGATGGTTCTCATTCAATATTTTTTTCATGAAAAACAAACTATTTTTTTTAACTAATTTTTTTTTGGACTTCGAAATTATTCAATTTTTTTTTTAATTTTTTTCATTTTCTAACATGGTATTTTTTTCAACTTTTTTCATCTCTTAGAATGACATGAAACACTTAAAACATAAAAATTCCCATTTAATTGGAATAAGCAAACACTCGCCCAAACACACAGGAAAAAAGAGTGAGAGAGACAAAAACACATACAAATACGTAGATTCAGACACACAAACCGAGAAAGACATGCATTGGAATAAGCAAACACCCGTCCAAACACACAGGCAGAAAGATTGAGAGACAAAAACACATACAAATACGTAGATTCAGACACACAAACCGAAAAAGACATGCATTTAGAATAAACAAACACCCGCCCAGACACACAGGCAAAAAGAGTGAGAGAGACAAAACACATACAAATACGTAGATTCAGACACACAAACCGAGAAAGACATGCATTGGAATAAGCAAACACCCGCCCAAACATGTGGCAAAAAGAGGGAGATAGACAAAAAACACATACAAATACGTAGATTCAGACACACAAACCGAGAAAGACATGCATTGGAATAAGCAAACACCCGCCCAGACTCACAGGCAAAAAGAGTGAGAGAGATAAAACACATACAAATACGTAGATTCAGACACACAAACTGAGAAAGATAGGTATTGGAATAAATAAACACCCGCCCAGACACGCAGGCAAAAAAGAGTGAGAGAGACAGAAGCACATACAAATACGTAGATTCAGACACACAAACCGAGAAAGACATGCAATGGAATAAGCAAACACCTGCCCAGAATCACAGGCAAAAAGAGTGAGAGAGACAAAAACACATACAAATACGCAGATTCAGACACAAAAACCGAAAAAAAAACACCGGCAAAAAGAGTGTACCCCGCGACGGCGCATACATAGTGAGAGAGACATGCAAAGTCGACATAGGTTTATTTAATTTTTAAGGTTAATTTAGACTAGGTTACGTGCGCGCACGTAACCTAGTCTAAATTAACCTTAAAAATGAAACAAAGCTACGTTGACTTTGCATGTCTCTCTCACTATGTAAGCGCCGTCGCGGGGTACACTCTTTTTGCCGGTGTCTTTTAAAAAGTCCAATAAAAAATTTAGTTAAAAAAAAATAGTTTGTTTTTCATGAAAAGGAATTAAATGAGAACCATCAGTCCTCATCAATAGGAGTATGGGTATGCACAAGAATATGTTTTAAAATTTAAATCAAAAGTGTCATTCTATTTTATGATATTATTTACAGATGTAAATAAAAGGTGAATAATTTCGATGTCCAAAAAAATTTATTTAAAAAAAATAGTTGGTTTTTCAAAAGAAAATATTGAATTAGAATCTTCAGTCCTCATCGATAGGAGTATGGGCATGCACAAGAATATGTTTTAAAATTTAAATCAAAAAGTGTCATTCTATTTTTCTGATATGATTTAGATATGTAAAAAAAAATTTGAAAAAAATACCATGTTAAAAAATAAAAAAAATAATTTCGAAGTCCAAAAAAAATTGTTAAAAAAATAGTTTGTTTTTCACAAAAAAATATTGAATGACAATCAACAATCCTCATCAATAGGAGTATGGGTATGCACAAGAATAGGTTTTAAAATTTAAATCAAAAGTGTCATTCTATTTTTCTGATATGATTTAGAGATGTAAAAAAAGCTGAATAATTTCGGAGTTCAAAAAAAAATTTAGTTAAAAAAAAAAGTTTGTTTTTCATGAAAAAATATTGAATGAGAATCATCAGTCCTCATCAATAGGAGTATTGGTATGCACAAGAATATGTTTTAAAATTTAAATCAATTGTTATTCTATTTTTATGATATGATTTAGAGATGTAAGAAAAAAGTTGCAAAAATACCATGTTAAAAAATAAAAAAAATTAATGTCGAAGTCCAAAAAAAATTTGTTCAAAAAAAAAGTATGTTTTTCATGAAAAAATATTGAATGAGAACCATCAGTCCTCATCAATAGGAGTATGGGTATGCACAAGAATATGTTTTAAAATTTAAATCAAAAGTGTCATTCTATTTTTCTGATATGATTTAGAGATGTAAAAAAAAATTTGAGAAAAATACCATGTTAAAAAAAAAGAAAAAGTTGAATAATTTCAGTCCAAAAAATTTAGTTAAAAAAAATAGTTTGTTTTTCATGAATAAATGTTGAATGAGAATCATCAGTTCTCATCAATATGAGTATGGGTATGCACAATAATGTTTTAAAATTTTAATAAAAAGTGTCATTCTATTTTTCTGATATGATTTAGAGATATAAAAAAAATTTAAAAAAATACCATGTTAAAAAATAAAGAAAATTTAAAAAAAAGTTTAATAATGTCGAAATCCAAAAATAAATTTAGTTAAAAAAATTGTTTGTTTTTCATGAAAAAATATTGAATGAGAACCATCAGTCCTCATTAATAGTATGGGTATGGGTATGCACAACAATATGTTTTAAAATTTTAATCAAAAGTGTCATTCTATTTTTCTGATATGATTTAGAGATGTAAAAAAAGAGTTTAAAAAAAATACCATGTTAAAAAATTAAAAAAATTTAAACAAAAAAATTTAAAAGTCCAAAAAAAATTTTGTTCAAAAAAAAATAGTTTGTTTTTCATGAAAATATATTTAATGAGAACCATCAGTCCTTATCAATAGGAGTATGGGTTTGCACAAGAATATTTTTTAAATTTAAATCAAAAGTGTCATTCTATTTTTCTGATATGATTTAGAGATGTAAAAAAAGTTGAAAAATATATCACGTTAAAAAAAAAAATAAAAAAAGTTGAAAAACAAAACAAAAAAAAATTCAAAAAAAATTGGGGAGGGCAAAAAGTTGGAGGGGAGGGGGCCCCCTTGGAGTTTGGGGATATGGGACCTTTGGGGGTTGAGATCCCTGGTGGTTAGGGTCATTGGTGCTTATGATCCTTGACAGTTCGTGCTCATATACACCTCACTACTTTATTTGTAAGGATTTCTATGGATTGTTCTGAATTTCCTTATTAAAATTCCTTTCTTGGCATCTGCATCTCTATTAGTATCAACTTTTTAGTATACTATAACGTTAGACCCTATTTTAAATTGACAACACTGTTCAAACGCCACTTGTGTATTATACAGAACACATCGAAGAAGTAAAGCTATGTCAAGTCACAGGACCATTTTATCATTGTTAACCATTTTCATAGATTGATGTTGGTCCAAATTTATAATTAATTGCCTGAGTTAACAAGCCATTCGGGCTTACCTTAACTGGCAATTAGTTTAACCCTTTTTTTACCACCTTCATACAATCCGATCACTAATTAGGATCATTCACATCCCTATTATTCAATCAAAATTAATGTCGTTCATAGAGTCCAATTCGCAAATGCTATACCTATTTTCGCAAATACAGTTAGCATTTACGCAAAATGATATAAAGCCATATGCCCAATCAATTCTAGACACGATGCATTCTTAATCAAGCCCGTTGAGATGCATTTAAGCTAGAGGTTATCAAACTCTTTGACAGGTTCTACTCACTCTCTTTGAAAAGGTGTAGAGCATCCATAGAAGTATTACCTATATGCTTGGGGCTACTCACTCTCTTTGAAAAGGTGTAGAGCTTCTATAGAAATGTTTTCCTATAGCTTCCATAGAATTCATTAGATACATTCTACTAGCAATATCTCTAGAACGACTCGAGGCATTAAGTTGAAAATTTCGGCACTACTACTATTACTACTTCTTCTCTTACAATTTAAATAAATCAAAAGAGTGTAAGCGTATCCTGGTTTTCAAAGAGAATAGATAGAATGTTTTGGAAATGACATTAAGTTTTATAATTAAACGATACTATTTGTGCCCATATTAACGCAGCAGTTTTACCAACTCCTGCCGTGAGTTTACAGATGGTACCACAATTTTCCAATTTGTTAAATAAAGAGCATTTAAATATTGACATGATATGTACAGAAATCTAAATCTCGGTTGGTAAATGCAGCGGTTTCACCGACTCGTGCAGTGATTTTACGTATTGCATTCGAAACAGACATTATGTTAGTTATTGACAATAAACAATTGGTAAAAATGATCAGTTAGTCGATAAAAACCCTTGTTCCCCCCCTCCCGACATTTATTTTGGATAGTAACGACCCTGGTTGCGGTCCATCACTTTTGACTCCTAAAAGGGAACTAGAACTACAGGCCTACATATTCAATCAAATGATCATCCTATAGAGTTCACACGATCACTTCTTTCATAAAAACTTTATAAGCCCCCGAGGCATAACTGACAACCTTTGCCCCCAGACTCTGGGGTGTCGTGTCAACCCCGAAGGCCTTATTATGTGATCTTCGAATATTTTTTAACAAATAGCTATCTCAAAATGTATATCAGATTCATTTTGGGGAAAATACGAAGTGTTGGGGGGGGGGGGTAGATACCCTCCGATCACTTTGTCTCTTAAAAAGGGTACTAGAACTTTTGATTACCTATCCAATGAGCACTCTCTAAAGTTTATACGACCACCCTTTTTACAAAAGCTTATATACCCCCAGGGCATAATTCACAACCCTTGTCCTGAGGGCTAGGGGGTTGTCATCATCAAAGACATAATTTTCGGACCTTTGAATTACGTTGAACAAAATGACTTTCTCAAAATTTCGATAATATGTTTGGGGAAATAAGTTTTTCAAAGAAAAATAAAGAGGTAAAACCTTACCTCCATGCCTAAAACTACCACAAATCAACATCAATAAACAAATTTTGTATTCAATAAAGCGCAAATTATGTTCTGGTCTTGAGAAGACATACTGGTTGTCAGCCCTACTCATGTTAATTTCTGCTCGTTTTGAGTTTGACACGGTTATTTAATATAATTTCTGTTTGTTTTGGTTTTATTTATTTATTGATGGTGATTTGTGATAGTTTTACTCTAGGAATATTCTTTGACTTTTATTTCTGCTCATTTTTGGTTTAATGTAGCTCTTCTTTTTTTGAAAAACTTATTTTATGGAAAAGTTTTTGAATTAACCAGCATAAAAGCCAATTCTTTTGATATATCTATTGTTATCAAAATTTCATTTTTTATAGTTTTGGTTACTATTGTGCTGTGTTGCTCCTCACTTACAGTTCGTTGCCACAAACTATAATATGAAAAATAAAAATGCTGATTATAATTTGGTTCCTGACAAAAGTTGTTGAAAGTCAACTGTCATTGCCAGGTGTTCACATATAGATATTTGAATTGAAAAAAAACAGGGTTTTGTTAGAAGTTGGGCAACCGGCTTGAAACTTATAGCGATCACCTTCTGGGTAAAAAATCAAAGATTTTTCCGCCGGGGGGGGGGCCAAAGGGTCCAAAATGGGTCAAGGATAAATTTTATCCTTGTCGTTCAAAAACTCACAGATGTTAAATATTTAGGACACGAGAAGCCAAATATACGAGAATAAAAATTTTAGGTCGGAGGCAAGGGCCCCAATAAATGAGGCTAGAAATTCTTCATTGGCTTTAACTATTGATGCACTCTTAAGCTATTGGACCCTATGTTATGGATTTTATACATTTGGTTTAATTAGCATCGTTTAAGCTAATATGTTACGGGAATAATTTGCTGTTATACTCGCCTTATTTTTTTATTATTTTTTCCCCATACTATATTAGTAAAAACGGAAATATAACAAAACATTAGAATAATATTTGATTTATAGGACAAAATACTTCTTAAATCGAATCTTTTATTCCCAAAATATGGCATTGAATGTGTGTCAAAAGTAGATTTTCTGAGAAGAAAAACAATGCGATCAATCTTGATTAATTTGCAAGATTAAAACATTCCGCATTTATAGTCAACAGCTCAATGGATCAAAGTTTTTGACGGATTACCTTACTAGTTTCGAGTAATCGGTTAGGGTAGCACAAAAGCAACCACGTGTCTTAATACAAAATACAACAGATTTGCTTTACCCTGTCTAGCGGGCTAAAACAAAAAATGTTTCTTTATCAAGCAGTTAGCCATTACTGACAATCAGTGGCGTCAATTGGGAAATCAATCTATTTTTGTGCCCCTAAACTTTGAAAAATACATTTTTTTTTTCATCGGAAAATGCCTTTTTGGTATATTTAATGGACAAATTGAAAAATCACAAAATTGCTCCCTTTCTAGTTTTTGAAAACTACATTTTGCCCTCCCCCTAATTTTCATGAATTGGCGCCACTACTGACGGTAATAAAAACTTGCAGTTATTTCCTAGCGTTTTCTTCTTTTTCTATGATTTAAAATTCATGTCTTGTGAAATGATGTCTAAAAGTTCAGATACCATGATTTTCAATAGCCTTTTATGTCATTTAAATAATGAGTATTTTATCAACTCAAATATCACTAAACCCTATGGAATTTCAAAAAACAGTTATACATACCGATTAATTTTCTAGGGACTGTATAATTCCCCTGATTAGTAAAGTAATAACACCCTGGACTATTATGAAACAGTTATTGTCAAGTCATTGTATTAACAACATTACAGTTACATTAAAGGACATTCGATTGTTGAAAATTACTCTTTTATTTTAACTCTAGCTTGATATTAATATTTCATATAAAACAAGATGGCGTATTGAAAATTAATTTATAAGCACTCATCTTCCTGAAAAAGAAGCCGAGAAAAGGAAATCTTATAAACTGTAATGCGTTGCAGAGAACCAGTAATAGAAGGAAAAACAAATACCTTTTCTAATCCTTTGTTATCCAAATATAAGTCAAAATGAAGGTTCTCGCCTAGTAATTCTCTCTTCTTTCGGACTTCCAAAAATGCTCTTTGGAGTCTCAATGTCGAGAACAGTACATGTCTTTCAGAGACATTTGAATTGATGTCTTGGATGTAACACTCGATCATGAAGTTATAGTTTGTAAGGTTTTTGAAATAAAAATCTATTTTGGCATATAGGGTGACTTCTGTTGATGGCATGCTTGGCAGAATATAAATAATAGAAGATCCTAAAAATTAAAACTTGGAAGTAGCTATTGATGTCAATAATTTAAAATTGAAAAAGACATCTGTATATAATTTAGAAATAAGTTTTTTGTAAAGTTTTATGGTGACGAATGTTGAGGATCGGGAAAGTATGTTCAACTGTTGACTCTTAAAGATTTAACTTGCCTTCGAGAGGAGCTTTAGTCACATATTGACAAAAATTTTGGTAAAATTAATACTCGAGCTAGGAGAGGAAAATGTATTATGAACGGTTTAAAATATTGGTATTGAATATTTTTCAGTATTTTTGGGGATAATTGTTGAGACTTTTTGGGGGAAGGGGGATAGGTTAGAATAAAAAAGTCGGTAATCATGATTGGATAAGGCATCCAATTGGTTGCACTTAGAAAATTGATTGTTATCGTTTAAACTCTGATACAAAAATCAGATATTAAGTTTCAAAAAATAACAGTGAAATCGTAGGAGTAAAAGCTACTGAGGGAATCACGGATTTTGAAAATTCAAAATGGGTTGCTACACTCGTAGAACAATATGTCACTTCAAATGTCATTCTCAAAAGACACACAACAATAAATAGAGATTTGAAAATAACGATGAATTTCTAGTTATTACAAATTAGCTAGCTTCAAAGGCACTAACGGATTACACATACTGTGTTCATTTAAAATGAAGCGATTTTAGAAAAAAAATAAAAAAGTATATGATTCTGTTCAAGGAGAGCTAGTCACCAGTAGAAGGGCCTTATTGACTCCCGTACGTACCACGTGGTTTATGGTTTTCTCAGTGAGAATGAAAAAACAGATGAAATTCTCACTTGAAAAACCATGAATTTTTCAAATTCTCACTTGAAAATACATGAATTTTCAAATTCTCACTTTAAAAACAATGAATTTTGTCACATTTATGTCTGTTTTTATGGTTTTTCAAGTGAGAATTTGAAAATTCATGGTTTTTCAAGTGAGAATTTGAAAATTCATTGTTTTCCAAGTGAGAATTTGAAAAACAGGAACTTTCTCACTTGGAAAACCATAAACCACGTGGTCCTGTCACGAGTTTCTCACTTGGAAAACCATAAACCACGTGGTGCTGTCACGAGTCAGAACACCTGTGCTGTCGACCTCAATTCACATATCGTGAATCAATAAGTCCCCCTAGAAACAACAAATTAATTTCCCTTTCTTGACAGATCAATCAATCAATGACATCATCTATCAGACTTTAAATTTCCCTTTCTTGACAGATCAATCAATCAATGACATCATCTGTCAGACTTTAAAAATTTTCGCCTAGAAACATTTCTCCAGGAATAGATCCAAAATCATTAATGTCTTTGCCTCGGGAACAGTTCTACTGGTCGAACTCCAAAGGATATTAATAACCCCAGGCCATGGAAACAATTAGGCAAGAAACATCTTAGCGATGAATTGTTTTAGCGCGCGAAAAGGTTTCCATATAATTTGAAATGCATTGACGCAGAGATGCCAATAACAAAGGAACACGCTGAATTTGCGTTTAGGGATTATTTGGGCGAAACCGTTTTAGACAGGTTATGGAACTATTTCGGTGAAACAGATAGAGACATTTTAAAAGAAGATTTTTGAAGAGATTTTGGAGGAGGTTTTGAGTGTGGTCGTTATAATACACAAGTTTCATTTGAACAGTGTTGTGAGGTCCTCTAACCCAACCCCAAAGGGTTCCAATCCTCCTACCCCAACCCCGAAGGAAGCCCCCGGTCCTCAAAGCCCCCCAAACTCCCAAAGGTTCCGATCCCCCTACCACATCCCCTAAGGAAGCCAGCGGTCCTCAAAGGTTCTCTGGGATTCCAATGGACCCCCCCCCCGGACCCCCAAAGACCCTCACCCAGTCCCCAAAGGTCCCCAGGCACCCAAAGGGCCCCAGGCCCTAAAACGGCCATACCCGAGCCCCAAAGGTCCTCCCCGGTCCCCCACGGTCCACCAGTGCCCCAAAAGCCCTCCCCGGGCCCCCACGGTCCCCCCCAACCCCAAAAGCCCTCCCCCCGGTCCCCAAAGGTCCACCAGAACCCCAAAAGCCCACCACCGGTCCCCAAAGGCCCACCCCCGGAACCAAGGGCACCCCACCGCCCCCCATTGCACAACCCCTACCCCGAAGGCCCCCACCGGGCCGCCAAGGTCCCCCAGGGTTCCCAAAGGGCCCCGAGGGCGCAACCCCGACCCCGATGGACGCCACCGGACCGCAAAGGGCCCCCCCGCACCCAAAGGCCCACACCCGGTCCCCAAAGGTCCACCGGGCACCCAAAGGGACCCCAGACCCCCCACGGACCCACCGGGCCCCACAGGGCCCAATCCGGGCTCAAGGACCCCCCTGACCCCCAAAGGGCCTCCACCCGTCCCCACCGGCCCTCTCCCGGGCCCAACGGTACACCAGGCACCCCACGGCCCCCAGACCCTAAAAAGGCCAGCCCCGCGCCCCCACAGGTCCACCACCCGTCCCCAACGTCCCTCTCCCGGTCCCAACGGTCCACCAGGCCCCCAACGGGCCCCCGACCCTAAACAGACCATACCCGATACCAACCCAACGCCCCTCTCCGGTCGCCCCAGGTCCACCAGATCCCCAAACGCCCGCCACCGGTCCCCACCGGCCCTCCCCGGGCACCCAGGGCTCCCACAGGGCCCCGAGTGCTCCACCCCAACCCCGAAGGAGGCCGCCGGTCCTCACAGGTCCCCCACGCTCCCAAAGGACCCCCTGGACCCCCACCCACCCTCACCTGGTCCACACCGGTCCACCGGGCTCCCAAAGGGACCACCGCACCCCACAGGGACCCCCGGACCCCCAAGGTCCTCCCCCGGTCCGCAAGTGTCGCTCCGACCCCCACCGGACCCACCGGGCCCCAAAGGTCCCACTCGGTGCACAAGGGCGCCCCGGACCCCCCAAGGCCCTCACCCGGTCCTCAAAGGTCCACCGGGCTCCTAAAGGACCAGTCGGTCCTCCAGGACCCTCTCAGACGTGCAAAGACCCTCCCCAGACCCCCAAAGGCTCACCCCGGTCCCCACAGGGCCCCTCAGGCTCCCATATGACCACTCCCCCCCTCAAGGGCCCCTGGATCCCCAAACGCCCTCCCCGGACCCCTCCAAAGAACCCCTCTCCATTTTTAACACTTTTTATGGCTTTATTATATCCTTTTAGAACAATTTCCTTTCATAATGTCACTTCATAAAACCATTTTCCAACTTGAAGTACTTATCTTTTTCATCCACTATCTCAATTAAAAAGAAATTAGTTTTTAATAAATTCTAATTTTAAAAATAATATAAAAATTTTCCACTTTAGTTCAGATCTGTCTCGAAGAGATGAAAAATTTAAAATACTGTTCCAAATTTTTCGCAGAAGATAAAAAAGTTCAAGTTTTCTTCTGAATTTTACCAAATAACGTGCTCCAATTCTAATTTCTCCAGAGAAAAAAAAAATCTTCCACTTCAGTTCTTTATTTCACAAAGAAATAAAGAAATTTAAAGTTCAATTCTAAATTTTTCGGTGGAAGATAGAAAAAGCAATACCATACTTGTGAATATTTTCCCGGAAGATAAAAGTTCTAGTTCAATTTACAGTTTCTCAATGAAGTCAAGGAAAGTTCAAGTTTTTCTCTGAATTTTACCAAAGAACACGCTTCAATTCTAATTTTTTCAGAGAAAACAAAATCTTCCACTTCAGTTCTTATTTCGCAAAGACATAAAGAAATTTAAAGTACAATTCTAAATTTTTCGGTGGAAGATAGAAAAAGCAATACCATACATGTGAATATTTTCCCGGAAAATAAAAGTTCTAGTTCAATTTAAAATTTCCTCAATGAAGTCAATGAAAGTTCAAGTTCTCTTCTGAATTTTACTAAAGAACAAAATTCAATTCTAATTTCACCAGAGAAAATAAAATCTTCCACTTCAGTTCTTTATTTCACAAAGACATAAAGAAATTTAAAGTTCAATTCTAAATGTTTTGGTGGAAGATAGAAAAGCAATACCATACTTGTGAATATTTTCCCGGAAGATAAAAGTTCTAGTTCAATTTACAGTTTCTCAATGAAGTCAAGGAAAGTTCAAGTTCTCTCTGAATTTTACAAAAGAACACTCTTCATTTATAATTTGGTCATAGAAAACAAAACTCGTCCACTTCAGTTCTTTATTTAGCAAAGACATAAATAAATTTAAAGTACAAATCTAATTTTTAGGTGTACGATAGTACACTCACTACAATACTGGTGAATATTTTACAGGAAAATAAAAAGTTCTAGTTCAATTTACAATTTCTCAACGAAGTGAAGAAAGGTTCAAGTTTTCTTCTGAATTTTACTAAAGAACAAAATTCAATTCTAATTTCACCAGAGAAAACAAAATCTTCCACTTCAGTTCTTTATTTCACAAAGGCATAAAGAAATTTAAAGTTCAATTCTAAATTTTTCGGTGGAAGATAGAAAAAGTAATACCATACTTGTGAATATTTCCCCGGAAGATAAAAAGTTATAGTTCAATTTACAGTTTCTCAATGAAGTCAAGGAAAGTTCAAGTTCTCTTCTGAATTTTACCAAAGAATAAAATTCAATTCTAATTTATTCATAGAAAAATAAAATCTTCCAATTCAGTTATTTATTTCACAGAAATAAATAAATAGACAGTTCAAGACTAAATTTTTCGGTGGAAGATAGAAAAATCAATACCAGACTTGTGAATATTTTCACTGACGATCCAATGTTCTAGGTCTAGTTCTCATTTAATCAAAGAAGAGACTTAAGGGGCTCGTTCTCTTCTGAATTTTACCAAAGAACACAATTCAATTCTACTTTCAACACACAAAATAAAAAACGTCAAAGTCAGGTCTCTATCTCGCAAAGACATAAAGAAATATAAAGTACAATTCTAAATTTTTCGGTGAAAGATAGAAAAAGTAATACAATACATGTGAATATTTCCCCGGAAAATAAAATGTTATCGTGCAATTTAAAATTTCCTCAACGAAGTCAATGAAAGTTCAAGTTCTCTTCTGAATTTTACTAAAGAACACGCTTCAATTCTAATTTCACCAGAGAAAATAAAAATCTTCCACTTCAGTTCTCTATTTCACAAAGACATAAAGAAATTTAAAGTACAATTCTAAATTTTTCGGTGGAAGATAGAAAAAGTAATACCATACCTGTGAATATTTTCACGGAAGATAAAAAGTTCTAGTTCAATTTGCAATTTCCTCAACGAAGTGAAGAAAGGTTCAAGTTCTCTTCTGAATTTTACTAAAGAACAAAATTCAATTCTAATTTCACCAGAGAAAATAAAATCTTCCACTTCAGTTATCTATTTCACAAATACATAAAGAAATTCAAAGTTCAATTCTAAATTTTTCGGTGGAAGATAGAAAAAGTAATACCATACCTGTGAATATTTTCCATGAAGATAAAAAGTTCTCGTTCAATTTGCAATTTACTCAACGTAGTAAAGAAAGTTCAAGTTCTCTCTGAATTTTACCAAAGAATAAAATTCAATTCTAATTTCACCAGAGAAAATAAAATCTTCCACTTCAGTTCTTTATTTCACAAAGACATAAAGAAATTTAAAGTTCAATTCTAAATTTTTAGAGGAAGATAGAAAAAGTAATACCATACTTGTGAATATTTTCCTGGAAGATAAAAGTTCTAGTTCAATTTACAATTTCTCAAAGAAGTCAAGGAAAGTTCAAGGTTCCGTCTTAATTTTAAAACATCACAATATTCTATTCTAATTTCACCAGATAAAACAAAAATCTTCCACTTCAGTTCATTATTTCACTAATACATAAATAAATTTAAAGTTCAATACTAAATTTATATCAGGTATAGATAAAATGCACTACCATACTAGTGAATATTTTCCGGAAAATAAAAGTTCTAGTTCAATTTACAATTTCTCAATGAAGTCAAGGAAAGTTCAAGTTTTCTCTGAATTTTACCAAAGAACAAAATTCAATTCTAATTTCACCAGAGAAAATAAAATCTTCCACTTCAGTTCTCTATTTCACAAAGACATAAAGAAATTTAAAGTACAATTCTAAATTTTTCGGTGGAAGATAGAAAAAGTAATACCATACCTGTGAATATTTTCACGGAAGATAAAAGTTCTAGTTCAATTTAAAATTTTCTCAACGAAGTCAAGGAAAGTTCAAGTTCTCTCTGAATTTTACTAAAGAACAAAATTCAATTCTAATTTCACCAGAGAAAATAAAAATCTTCCACTTCAGTTCTCTATTTCACAAAGACATAAAGAAATTTAAAGTTCAATTCTAAATTTTTCGATGGAAGATTGAAAAAGTAATAACATACTTGTGAATATTTTCACGTAAGATAGAAAGTTCTAGTTCAATTGACAGTGTACTCTCTGAAGTAAATGAAAGTTCAGGTTCTCTTCTGAATTTTACTAAAGAACAAAATTCAATTCTAATGTCAACAGAGAAAATAAAAATCTTCCACATCAGATCTCTATTTAACAATGACATAAAGAAATTCAAAGTAAAATTCTAAATTTTTCGGTGGAAGATAGAAAAAGCAATACCATACTTGAGAATATTTTCCCGGAAGATAAAAAGTTCTAGTTCAATTTACAGTTTCTCAACGAAGTGAAGAAAGGTTCAAGTTCTCTTCTGAATTTTACTAAAGAACAAAATTCAATTCTAATTTCACCAGAGAAAATAAAAATCTTCCACTTCAGTTCTCTATTTCACAAAGACATAAAGAAATTTAAAGTTCAATTCTAAATTTTTCGGTGGAAGATAGAAAAAGTAATACCATACCTGTGAATATTTTCACGGAAGATAAAAGTTCTAGTTCAATTTAAAATTTTCTCAACGAAGTGAAGAAAAGTTCAAGGAATAAACTGATTATTAATAAATAAAAAAAGTCAATACTAATTTCACCAGAGAAAATAAAAATATTCTATTTCAGTTCTCTATTTCACAAAGACATAAAGAAATTCAAAGTTCAATTCTAAAAGTTTCGGTGGTTGATAGAAAAAGTAATACCATACCTCTGAATATTTTCACGGAAGATATAAGTTCTAGTTCAATTTAAAATTTTCTCAACGAAGTCAAGGAAAGTTCAAGTTCTCTTCTGAATTTTACTAAAGAACAAAATTCAATTCTAATTTCACCAGAGAAAATAAAAATCTTCCACTTCAGTTCTCTATTTCACAAAGACATAAAGAAATTTAAAGTTCAATTCTAAATTTTTCGGTGGAAGATAGAAAAGTAATACCATACCTGTGAATATTTTCACGGAAGATAAAAGTTCTAGTTCAATTTAAAATTTTCTCAACGAAGTCAAGGAAAGTTCAAGTTCTCTCTGAATTTTCTCAATGAACACACTTCAATTCTAATTTCTCCAGAGAAAATAAAAATCTTCCACTTCAGTTCCTTATTTCGCAAAAACATAAAGAAATTCAAAGTTCAATTCTAAAATTTTCGATGGAAGATAGAAAAGTAATACCATACTTGTGAATATTTTCACGGAAGATAAAAAGTTCTAGTTCAATTTAAAATTTTCTCAACGAAGTCAAGGAAAGTTCAAGTTCTCTTCTGAACTTTACCAAAGAACACGCTTCAATTCTAATTTTTTCAGAGAAAACAAAATTTTCCACTTCAGTTCTTTATTTCACAAAGACATAGAGAAATTTAAAGTTCAATTCTAATTTTTCGGTGGGTGATAGAAAATTAATGCCATACTTGTGATTATTTTTACGGAAGATAAAAGTTCTACTTCAATTTTAAATTTCCCCGGAAGATAAAAGTTCTAGTTCAACTTGCTATTATCTTTGTGAAAACACACAAACTCAGAAAAATGTTCAATGTTCCTTTAGTACCTATGCAATTAGACTAAAAATGAAGATATTTATGCAGAGTTTCAACTCTCTATGGCTAAGTTTGCTAAAAACAAGCTATTTTCGTGCGAAAACACACAAAATCAGAAAAAAATTTTCAATGTTCCTTAAGCACCTACGCACTTAGGATTAAATGAAGATATTTATGCAGAGTTTCAACTCGATATGGCTAAGTTTGCTAAAAACAAGCTATTTTCTTGCGAAAACACACGAAATCAGAAAAATATTGTTATTTTATTTTACTTTAGATGAGTTGAGTTTCGACGACGTACGCGCGAATCGTGGTGATGTGTGGGTATAGTAATTTAGGTTATCTTAAGTGAGGGGAGGCGCGGATAGCATACGTACGCGCGCGTACGTAGGCTAACCTAGCCTAACCTAACTTAATCTAACCTAACTTAATCTAACCTAACTTAAACTCTCTGCGCGCGTACGTAGGCTAACCTAACCTAATCTAACTTAACCTAACCTAACAATATTTTTTCTGATTTCGTGTGTTTTCGCAAGAAAATAGCTTGTTTTTAGCAAACTTAGCCATATCGAGTTGAAACTCTGCATAAATATCTTCATTTAAGCCTAATTGCGTATGTGATTAAGGAACATTGAACATTTTTTTCTGATTTTGTGTGTTTTCGCAAGAAAATAGCTTGTTTTTAGCAAACTTAGCCATAACGAGTTGAAACTCTTAATAAATATCTTCATTTTTAGTCTAATTGCATAGGTACTAAAGGAACATTGAACATTTTTTCTGAGTTTGTGTGTTTTCACAAAGATAATAGCAAGTTGAACTAGAACTTTTTATCTTCCTGGGAAATTTAAAATTGAAGTAGAACTTTTTATCTTTCGTAAATATAATCACAAGTATGGCATTAATTTTCAATAACAAACCGAAAAATTAGAATTGAACTTTAAATTTCTTTATGTCTTTGTGAAATAAAGAACTGAAGTGTAAGATTTTTGTTTTCTCTGAAAAAATTAGAATTGAAGCGTGTTCTTTGGTAAAGTTCAGAAGAGAACTTGAACTTTCCTTGACTTCGTTGAGAAAATTTTAAATTGAACTAGAACTTTTTATCTTCCGTGAAAATATTCACAAGTATGGTATTACTTTTTCTATCTTCCATCGAAAAATTTAGAATTGAACTTTGAATTTCTTTATGTCTGTGAGAAATAAGGAACTGAAGTGGAAGATTTTTATTTTCTCTGGTGAAATTAGAATTGAAGTGTGTTCATTGAGAAAATTCAGAAGAGAACTTGAACTTTCCTTGACTTCGTTGAGAAAATTTTAAATTGAACTAGAACTTTTATCTTCCGGGAAAATATTCACAGGTATGGTATTACTTTTTCTATATTCCAACGAAAAATTTAGAATTGAAGTTTAATTTTATTTATGTCTTTGTGAAATAGAGAACTGAAGTGGAAGATTTTTATTTTCTCTGGTGAAATTAGAATTGAATTTTGTTCTTTAGTAAAATTCAGAAGAGAACTTGAACTTTCCTTGACTTCGTTGAGAAAATTTTAAATTGAACTAGAACTTTATATCTTCCGAGAAAATATTCACAGGTATGGTATTACTTTTTCTATCTTCCACCGAAAAATTTAGAATTGAACTTTAAATTTATTTATGTCTTTGTGAAATAGAGAACTGAAGTGGAAGATTTTTATTTTTTCTGGTGAAATTAGAATTGAATTTTGTACTTTATTAAAATTCAGAAGAGAACTTGAAACTTTCTTCACTTCGTTGAGGAAATTGTAATTTGAACTAGAACTTTTTATCGTCCGGGAAAATATTCACCAATATGGTATTTCTTTTTCTATCTTCCACCGAAAAATTAGAATTTTACTTTAAATTTCTTTATGTCTTTGTGAAATAAATAACTGAAGTGGAAGATTTTTATTTTCTCTGGTGAAATTAGAATTGAATTTTGTTCTTTAGTAAAATTCAGAAGAGAACTTGAACCTTTCCTTGACTTCATTGAGAAAACTGTAAATTGAACTAGAACTTTATATCTTCCGGGAAAATATTCACAAGTATTGTATTTCTTTTTCTATATTCCACCGAAAAATTTAGAATTGAACTTTAAATTTCTTTATGTCTTTGTGAAATAGAGAACTGAAGTGGAAGATTATTATTTTCTCTGGTGAACTTAGAATTGAATTTTGTTCTTTATTAAAATTCAGAAGAGTACTTGAACATTAATTGACTTCGTTGAGAAAATTTTAAATAGAACTAGAACCTTTTATCTTCCGTGAAAATAATCACATGTAGGGTATTACTTTTTCTATCTTCCACCGAAAAATTTAGAATTGTACTTTAAATTTATTTATGTATTTGTGAAATAGAGAACTGAAGTGGAAGATTTTTATTTTCTCTGGTGAAATTAGAATTGAATTTTGTTCTTTAGTAAAATTCAGAAGAGAACTTGAACATTTCTTCACTTCGTTGATGACATTTAAAATTGAACTAGAACTTTTTATTGTCCGGGAAAATATTCACAGGTATTGTATTACTTTTTCTATCTTCCACCGAAAAATTTAGAATTGTACTTTAAATTTATTTATGTCTTTGTGAAATAAATAACTGAAGTGGAAGATTTTTATTCTCTCTTGTGAAATTAGAATTGAATTTTGTTCTTTGGTAAAATTCAGAAGAGAACTGGAAATTTACTTGACTTAAGTGAGTAAATTGTAAATTGAACTAGAACTTTTTATTTTCAGTGAAAATATTCACTTGTATGGTATTTCTTTTTCTATCTTCCACCGAAAAATTTAGAATTGAACTTTATATTTCTTTATGTCTGTGTGAAATAGAGAACTGAAGTTGAAGTTTTTTATTCTCTCTGGTGAAATTAGAATTGAATTTTGTTCGTTGGTAAAATTCAGAATAGAACTTGAACTTTCCTTGACTTCGTTGAGGAAACTGTAAATTGAACTAGAACTTTTTATCTTAAGGGAAAATATTCACAAGTATGGTATTGCTTTTTCTATCTTCCTCCTAAAAATTTAGAATTGAACTTTAAATTTCTTTATGTCTTTGTGAAATAAAGAACTGAAGTGGAAGATTTTTATTTTCTCTGGTGAAATTATAATTGAATTTTATTCTTTGGTAAAATTCAGAAGAGAACTTGAACATTTCTTCACTTCTTTGAGGAAACTGTAAATTGAACTAGAACTTTTTATCTTCAGGGAAAATATTCACAAGTTTGGTATTAATTTTTCTATCTTCATCATAAAAATTTAGAATTGAACTTTGAATTTCTTTATGTCTTTGTGAAATAAATAACTGAATTGGAAGATTTTTATTTTTTCTGGTGAAATTAGAATTGAATTTTGTTCTTTAGTAAAATTCAGAAGAGAACTTGAACCTTTCTTCACTTCGTTGAGGAACTTGCAAATTGAACTAGAACTATTTATTTTCCAAGAAAATATTCACAGGTCTGGTATTACTTTTTCTATCTTTCACAGAAAAATTTAGAATTGTACTTTAAATTTCTTTATGTCTTTGTGAAATAAAGAACTGAAGTGGAAGATTTTTATTTTCTCTGGTGAATTTAGACTTGAAGATTGTTCTTTGGTAAAATTCAGAAGAGAACTTGAACTTTCCTTGACTTCGTTGAGGAAATTGTAAATTGAACTAGAACTTTTTATTTTCCGGGAAAATATTCACAGGTATGGTATTACTTTTTCTATCTTACACCGAAAAATTTAGAATTGTACTTTAAATTTCTTTATGTCTTTGTGAAATAGAGAACTGAAGTGGAAGATTTTTATTTTCTCTGTTGAAATTAGAATTGAATTTTGTTCTTTGGTAAAATTAAGTAGAGAACTTGAACCTTTCTTCACCTCGTAGAGGAAATTATAACTTGAACTAGAACTTTTTATTTTCCGGGAAAATATTCACAAGTATGGTATTTCTTTTTCTATCTTCCACCGAAAAATTTAGAATTGTACTTTAAATTTCTTTATTTCTTTGTTAAATAAAGAACTGAAGTTGAAGATTTTTTTTTTATCTGAATAAATTAGAATTGAATTTTATTATTTTGTAAAATTCAGAAGAGAACTTGAACTTTTCTTCACTTCGTTGAGGAAACTGTAAATTGAACTAGAACTTTTTATCTTCCGGGGAAATATTCACAAGTATGGTATTACTTTTTCTATCTTCCACCGAAAAATTTAGAATTGAACTTTAAATTTCTTTATGTCTTTGTGAAATAAAGAACTGAAGTTGAAGATTTTTATTTTCTCTGGTTAAATTAGAATTGAATTTTGTTCTTTAGTAAAATTCAGAAGAAAACTTGAACCTTTCTTCACTTCGTTGAGGAAACTTTAAATTGAACTAGAACTTTTTATGTTCCGGGGAAATATTCACATGTATGGTATTGGTTTTTCTATCTTCCACCGAAAAATTTAGAATTGAACTTTAAATTTCTTTATGTCTTTGTGAAATAAAGAACTGAAGTGGAAGATTTTTGTTTTCTCTGAAAAAATTAGAATTGAAGCGTGTTCTTTGTTAAAATTCAGAAGAGAACTTGAACTTTTCTTGACTTCATTGAGGAAACTGTAAATTGAACTAGAACTTTTTATATTCCGGGAAAATATTCACAAGTATGGTATTACTTTTTCTATCTTCCACCGAAAAATTAGAATTGAGCTTTAAATTTCTTTATGTCTTTGTGAAATAAAGAACTGAAGTGGAAGATTTTTGTTTTCTCTGGTGAAATTAGAATTGAAGCGTGTTCTTTAGTAAAATTCAGAAGAAAACTTGAACTCTCCTTAACTTCATTGAGAAAATTTTAAATTGAACTAGAACTTTTTATTTTCCGGGAAAATATTCACATGTATGGTATTGCTTTTTCTATCTTCCACCGAAAAATTAGAATTGAACTTTAAATTTCTTTATGTCTTTGCGAAATAAAGAACTGAAGTGGAAGATTTTTGTTTTCTCTGAAAAAATTAGAATTGTAGCGTGTTCTTTTGTAAAATTCAGAAGATAACTTGAACTTTCCTTGACTTCATTGAGGAAATTGTAAATTGAACTAGAACTTTTTATCTTCCGGGAAAATATTCACAAGTATGGTATTACTTTTTCTATCTTCCACCTAAAAATTTAGAATTGTACTTTAAATTTCTTTATTTCTTTGTGAAATAAAGAACTGAAGTGGAAGATTTTTGTTTTCTCTGGATAAATTAGAATTGGAGCACGTTCTTTGGTAAAATTCAGAAGAAAACTTGAACTTTCCTTGACTTCATTGAGGAAATTGTAAATTGAACTAGAACTTTTTATCTTCCTGGAAAATATTCACAAGTATGGTATTGCTTTTTCCATCTTCCACCGAAAAATTTAGAATTGAACTTTAAATTTCTTTATTTCTTTGTGAAATATAGAACTGCAGTGGAAGATTTTTGTTTTCTCTGGTGAAATTAGAATTGAAGCACGTTCTTTGGTAAAATTAAGAAGAAAACTTGAACTTTTTTTATCTTCTGCGAAAAATTTGGAACGGTATTTTAAATTTTTCATCTCTTCGAGACAGATCTGAACTAAAGTGGAAAATTTTTATATTATTTGGAAAATTAGAATTGATTAAAAACTAATTTCTTTTTCATTGAGAAAGTGGGTGAAAAAGATAAGTACTTCAAGTTGGAAAATGGGTTTAGGAGGTACATTATTAATGGAACTTTTTATAAAAGGATATAATAAAGCAATAAAAAGTTTTAAAATTGGCGAGGGGGTTCGTGGGTGGGGTCGGGGGAGGGCGTTGGGGGAGCCAGGGGCCATTGAGGGGGGGTGTGGTCATCGGGGCGCCTGAGGGGCCCGTTGGGGACCGGGGGGCGCCTTGGGGGGTCGGGGGAGGGTCTTTGCACGTCTGAGAGGGTCCTTGAGGACCGACTGGTCCTTTAGGAGCCCGGTGGACCTTTGAGGACCGGGTGAGGGCCTTTGGGGGTCCGGGGAGCCCTTGTGCACCGTGTGGGCCCGGTGGGGCCCGGTGGGTCCGTTGGGGGTCTGGGCGACCCTTGAGGACCGGGGGAGGTCCTTTGGGGTCCGGGGGACCCGTTGGGGTCCGGTGGTCCCTTTGGGTGCCCGGTGGACCTTTGGGGTCCAGGTGTGGGTCTGTGGGGGGCCAGGGGGTCCGTTGGGAGCCTGGGGGACCTTTGAGGACCGGAGGCCTCCTTCGGGGGTGGGGGCGAGCATTCGGGGCCCTTTGGGAGTCCTGGGAGCCCGGGGTGAGCCGTTGGGGACCGGGGGAGGGCTTTTGGGGATCTGGTGGACCTTTGGGGATCGGTGCGGGCCGGTGGGGGGGCTCGGGGATGGTCTTTTGCGGGGCGGGGGTCCGTTGGGTGCCGGGTCGACCTGTGGGACCGGGTGAGGTCCGGTGGGGACTGGTGGAGCACGTTGGGGGGCTCGGGTATGGGCTTTTTAGGGTGTGGGGGCCTTTGGGGGCCGGGTGGACCTTTGGGACCGGGAGAGGGCCTTTGGGGACTGGTGGAGGACCTTTGGGGGTCCGGGGGGGTCCTTGAGCACGGATTGGGCCCTTGGGGGCCCGGGGGGGCCGTTGGGGGGCGGGGGTCCCTTGGGGAGCCCGGTGGACCGGTGGGGACCGGGTGGGGGCCTGTGGGAGCCTGGGGGACCATTGCGGACCGGAGGCGTCCTTAGGGGTCGGGGTAGCGCAATCGGGGCCCTTTGGGAACCCTGGGGGACCTGTGAGGACCGGTGGCGTCCTTCGGGGGAGGGGTAGAGCAATCGTGGCCCTGTGGGAGCCCTGGGAGACCGGGGTGGGCCTTTGGGGACCGGTGGAGGGCTTTTGGGGATCTGGTGGACCTTTGGGGACCGGGGGGGTGGGCTTTTGGGGTGGGGGGGGCCCTGGGGGGCCCGGGGCGGGCTTTGGGGGGTCGGGTGGCCCTTGGGGGACCGGGGAGGGCCTTTGGGGCTCGGGTATGGCCTTTTTAGGGTCTGGGGCCCTTTGGGTGCCTGGGGACCTTTGGGGACTGGGTGAGGGTCTTTGGGGGTCCGGGGGGGGGGGTCCTTTGGAAGCCCAGAGAACCTTTGAGGACCGGTGGCTTCCTTCGGGGTTGTGGTAGGGGGATCGGAACCTTTGGGAGTTTGGGGGGCTTTGAGGACCGGGGGCTTCCTTCGGGGTTGGGGTAGGAGGATTGGAACCCTTTGGGGTTGGGTTAGAGGACCTCACAACACTGTTCAAATGAAACTTGTGTATTATAACGACCACACTCAAAACCTCCTCCAAAATCTCTTCAAAAATCTTCTTTTAAAATGTCTCTATCTGTTTCACCGAAATAGTTCCATAACCTGTCTAAAACGGTTTCGCCCAAATAATCCCTAAACGCAAATTCAGCGTGTTCCTTTGTTATTGGCATCTCTGCGTCAATGCATTTCAAATTATATGGAAACCTTTTCGCGCGCTAAAACAATTCATCGCTAAGATGTTTCTTGCCTAATTGTTTCCATGGCCTGTGGTTATTAATATCCTTTGGAGTTCGACCAGTAGAACTGTTCCCGAGGCAAAGACATTAATGATTTTGGATCTATTCCTGGAGAAATGTTTCTAGGCGAAAATTTTTAAAGTCTGACAGATGATGTCTTTGATTGATTGATCTGTCAAGAAAGGGAAATTTAAAGTCTGATAGATGATGTCATTGATTGATTGATCTGTCAAGAAAGGGAAATTAATTTGTTGTTTCTAAGGGGAAGTATTGATTCACGATATGTGAATTGAGGTCGACAGCACAGGTGTTCTGACTCGTGACAGCACCACGTGGTTTATGGTTTTCCAAGTGAGAAACTCGTGACAGGACCACGTGGTTTATGGTTTTCCAAGTGAGAAAGTTCCAGTTTTTCAAATTATAACTTTGAAAAACAAGAATTTTTAAAATTCTCACTTGAAAAACAATGAATTTTCAATTTCTCACATGAAAAACCATAAAAACACTACGACCAGGGAGCAAATTACTGGTTTTTCAGGTTAGACTTTGAAAATTAATGTATTTTCAAGTGAGAATTTGAAAAATTCATGGTTTTTCAAGTGAGAATTTCATCTGTTTTTTCATTCTCACTGAGAAAACCATAAACCACGTGGTACGTACGGGAGTCAATAAGGCCCTTCTACTGTCACCTCTTCTACTATGTGCTACTATGAATATTGGGAAAATGATGATCCCCTTTCTAGATAAAGTCATAATTTGAAGAATTCTAGGATTCTTTAAATATCTCTTTCATCCAAATTTTGAATTTTGTTTTACTGTTTGATGTGCCAGTTCCATATCAAGCCCATTTGTTTTGTTTTTTCATCTTTTTAGTCCTATGTCTTCCTCTGGTGTTTGCGCTATTGACGGAGAAAATGAAATGAGCCCTTCAAAAGTCAATCCCTTCAAAACAACCGTTTTTTTTTGTTTTTTTGTGGGGTTGGGGTAAACTCGAAAACTAGCCAAATAGTGGATATATTGTTAAGAGTCTAAATTGACTAAATAGAATTTAGAATAAATATAAGGCCACTCTGGGTACACTACCACATATAAAAGCACCAAACAAACCTAGACATTATTTCAGCAGAGGATCTGTGAATTAAAACCAAACGTGGTAATGCATCTTATTGTTGAATTTCCTCTGTTGTTTGTTCAATTTAATCAATTTGACCTCTGAAATGTTCATTGTAATTTCAAAAGAAGATTTTTTAATATTTAACCATTGTTTCACAGTAGGTATAGGCGAATCTAGCGATTGCATTTACGTATTTTTGAGCAAACACAAATCCCACACGTTATTTTCTCAAGTATTATAATTTCATTGTATTAACTACAATTCAATTGAAAAATAGTCGAGGGCTACAAAAAGCTGCAGCACAGCTGTTTTAAATCATATTTGGAAAAAAAGCAACACTTGAGAATTAGCAAGCCTCCCCTCTCGGCAATTCATCCCTTATTTTCCATAAGTTTTGTACATACTGCTGGTCATGTACTCATGACCAGCAGTTTTATATATTAATATTAATATTAATTTATATATATTAATATTAATTTATTAATTAATTATATTAATTTATTAAGGCAAATAATATTTAATGACTAACATTAAACTATTTCGGGCCGCTCCCTAAATGATCCTTGAATGAACACGAATTGTGTTTGGTACATCGTCTCTATATTTACAAAGTTGGCTTGGGGGCAGGGCTTTTGTTTAATGTAGCGACTTCCAAATATACCAAATAAAATCTAGAAGTGGTTCTGATTTCACTAAGGAGAGGTCTATTAACCTTAGGTAAAGTAAGCGGTTGTCGTTTGATTTGTCATGACCAGAGTTATAGTACAGTCAATATAAATTAATTTTACGGGTTGCCTCAAACAAATTTCAACAGTTTTGATTTTGGTATCATTTAAACCGGGAAAAAATCCTCTACAACTTATAAGAATCGGCCAGAATCGGTCAAAGCCAAACAGACTTTTTTTTCTTCCAAAGTAACGACTTAAAAAACTAACTTGTACTTTTAAAAAGTGGGTGATACTCAGTGGTACATTGATCACGAATATGGACTCAGTTATGCGTTTTGACCATCCCTATAGTGTTTGCCCCCCTCCCCACCTCCAAACACACATACACATGGGATAAAGCACATTATTAACGCGCGAGTTGCATATTAAACGAAGTCTGATCCACGCAGAGAAAATTTGCACTTTCTATACTGGAATAATATATGAGAAAGTAATGGATGGAAGAGCATCTCTTGAACATATCTCCCAGTCTTCAAGTCTCATGAAAGTAGAAGCTTGTCTGTCAGCTCTATAATCAGAGCGAAGTCACGAGACTCAACTAGGAAAACTGTGGATGCAGTACATATGGATACAGTGCATGCAGTGCTTCGGAATTTCCTCACAGCTCAAGGTACAGGTAAATGGAAACTTAATTTGCAAGCAGTTTCCGACATGCTCCCTTACCTTGCAGCAGCTGGTCACAAGAATTAAGCAAAGTCGGCGAGGCTTTACCTACAGGCTATGAACAGACTTGAACATACAAGTACAAAACTTTTCCAGTCTTTTGATAATGGCTTGAACGTTGTGAGAAGATCGAATAGATTTTGGGCCGGTTTATCTACAGATTTGGTCATAGAACAGAAACTGATGAGAAGTCTGAAAACGGCAACCGAATTAACTAGAGGTAGAGGAATGACGGAAGTACAGAGACTTCAGTGGGTAATCGGACGTCCAGCCTGTGATCACGTCAATCTTCTGATCCCAGAACCGACTGATGTTTCGTATCACACAAGTGACCAACGGAAAGAGTCTGAAATTTCAAGATAGCAGAGGGACTGCAAAGACACACAAATATTTATTGACTTTGTCACACATGCTGATATTTATTCCTTAAAATCTTAATTAATTTTTCATTTCTTAAAGTTTTAAAAGTAAAAACATTTAAAAGAATGTGTTAAATGAATATGCATTGCCAGTTTAATATACATAAGCTGATATTTATTCCTTAAAATATTAATTAATTTTGTATGTCTTAAATTTTTTTCTTAATTCGATTAAATTCAAATTAAATTTTTAGTTCAAATGAATCTACATCGTCACTTTAATATACATATACTGATTTTTAGTCCTTAAAATCTTAATTAATTTATGATTTTTTAAAGTTATGAAAGTGAAAACATTAAGAATTTTTCTCAGTAAAGTACATATTGTGTTCTTGCTTTTAGAAACCATTGGGGTTTTGAACACTACTCATATTAATTTCTGCTCGTTTCGAGTTTGACTCCGTTATTTATTTTAATTTCTGTTCGTTTTGGGTCTCATTTATTTATTTATTCTGATTTGTGGTAGTTGTTATGCTTGGTAAATTGTTTGATTCTATTTTTGTTCAATTTTTGTTTAATTTAGCTCTTTTTTTTGAAAAACTCATTTTGTGGAAAAGTTTGTTTTAATTAATTTCTGTTGGTTTTATATTGACATAGAAAAAGAAAATAAGAGTTTGAATCTTTCCGATTTCTCTTTTTGAATTTATAGTTTGGCCTGCTATTTATATGCTGGAGAAACTTTTTCTGCAATTTTTAACAACATAAATTCTTTTGAAAATCATGACACAAATAGTGGTGTTTAATTTAGTCATATACATCCTCTAGTTGACCTCATAAATAAAACTTAGTACTATTCCCAAAAAAAATGTATCTATGCTCTTTCACAGCCTGAATACAATTAAACTCTTTTGATTTAGTAAAATTTTAAGAGCAGAAGTAGTATAAGAAGTAGCCCCGAAAATTTATTTTTAATACCCTCAATCGTTCTTGGTATATTGCTGAGATGTCTTATTGGCAACCAGCATACAAACAGTGTTTTGATTAATTTTAAAACAACGTTTAGTTTTTAAGCATAATGGGCAATTCACATAACTTTGGGGGGTTGACCTACGCAATAACGCGTTTTGATTGGAGGTGTCTGGTACATTATGAAATACAGAGGAGGGATCATTGCCCTCCAATCATTTTTTACTCTTAAGATGGCACTAGACTGTTAATTTTCAATCAAATTAGCTCCTTTAACGTATCAATGATATTACTAGCTATGATAGTGCATCGCTGTCGATGTCCTTATAGCCTATGCCGTATAGTGATTATATGCCCTTTTAATACCTGCATACACATAGGTTTTTCGTTTAACTGAAGTTCCTCCCAAATATTCCCTAAAAGTTTCAACTTAATGCCATTAGTGTCGTTAGCTACAGTAACCATACAAACAGCATTAAATGAAAACACACAGTGTCTTCTGGCTAGCTCAAAATCGACAACCTATGAAGGTATGAAGGTGAAATTTTCAGAGAATATTTCTGTTATACGGATGACAACCTGCCATCCGTATGCAGGTTGTCAAAAGGGCATGTCAGCAATATCTCGGGAACATTTCCGTGTGTGGAATTAAAAATTACAACGCTTGTTGTGGGGGATGTTGAACTAACCAAAAGATACTATTTGCATCATAATACTAATACTACTAATTCTTACAACTACTGCTACTATTACTTTTACTGCTACTACTACTACTGCTACTGAAACTAAAAATACTACTATTAACTTTACTGCTACTACTGTATTTACTGGTGCTACTACTACAACTAACAAACCTAAGGGCATTAAGACGAAAATTTTGAGCAAAATTGTAACCGTATTGAAATAAATCAAAAAACACCATGCCCATATAGTTCGTCAAGAGGACGTATCAGCAATGCTTCAGAAGTGGTTGATGGTATTAAGTTAAAAGTTTCATCGTATGTGGAAGGGGATGTTGAAAAAAAGATGTTATTTGCATACCGCTACTAATGCTACTGCTGCTACTACAACTATTTTTGCGCATAATTACTGAACCTTTCAACAATGCTGAAAAAATTTATGTCTCAAAGCTGTGTTTAGATATTCGTTATGGGAAATGATGGGCGTAGGGGGGGGGGTTTCTCTCAGATCACTTTGCCTCTTAAAACCACCTATTCCATAAAAACCTTATATGCCCCCAGGGCAAACTTAAAGCCCTTGCCCCAGGGCTCTGGGGGGTTGTGCTAACCCCATAAGTATTGCTATATGTTCTTTGGGCTATTTTTACACAAAATTGCCATAGCACAATTTCAATCAGATGCTTTTGGTGAGAAGAAGGGTAGTTGGGTAGGGGTGGGGGCGATACTTGATCTCCATCACTTTTGACTCTTAAAAGGGAACTAGAACTTCCAATGTCAACCAAATGAACCATCTCTAAAGCCTATATAACCATCCTTACCATAGAAACCTTATATGCCCCAGAATCATAACAGTAGAATGGCCATAATATCTCCCACGAGTACAATACCCATTCGAATCCCGATCCGGACACATTTTTTTAAAACTCCCACGAGTACACCATATATGGGCATAGAGTCATTAGGGAGAACACGTGGTTAATGGGGTCAATGACCTCTTTCTCCATGGTCTCTTTCTCCAGGTGTGTTTTTGGCACGCTCTCAGCGAATGTTATGATCCAGAAATAGTATTTGCTGTTGTTTCCGAGGCAAATGTCAAGGTCAATGTTGTTGTTGTTGTTGTAAGTGCACGCTCTCAGCGAATGTTATGATCTAGAAATAGTATTTGTTGTTGTTTCCGAGGCAAATGTCAAGGTCAATGTTGTTGTTGTTGTTGTAAGTGCACGCTCTCAGCGAATGTTATGATCCAGAAATAGTATTTGTTGTTGTTGCTCGAGCCAAATGTTAAGAGTTTCCGGGAAACAGTATTTGTTATTGTTGTTCAAGCCAAATGTTATTAGTTTCCAAGGTAACAGTTAGATCACACATGACAGATGATGTCATGATTGATTGATTGACATGAAAGGGGAAATTAATTGTTGTTTCTAAGGGGAATTATTGATTTACGAAAGGGGATTTCATTTGTTGTTTCTAAAGAGAATCGTTCCCGAGCGAATGTTCTGGTCTTAGCGCGCGAAAAGGTTTCTTTGTAATTTCAATGTGAGAGCACAGGGTTGCCAAACAAAAGGAACACGCTGAAATTACGTTTAGGGATTATTTGGGCGAAACCGTTTTAGCCATTTTATGGGATTATTTCGGCGAAACAGTTAGAGACATTTTAAAAGATGATTTAAAAGATGTTTTTAGAAGAGAATTTGAGGGTGAAACTCTGTGGTCGTTATAATACACAAGTTCCATTTGAACAGTGTTGTGAGGTCCTCTACCCCAAGCCCAAAGGGTTCCGATCCCCCTACCCAACCCCGAAGGAAGCCCCCGGTACTCAAAGGTCCCCCCAAGCTCCAAAAGAGCCCCAGTCCCCCAAACGCCCTCCTCAGACCCCCAAAGGCCCTCCCCTGGTCCTCAAAGGGCCCCCGGACCCCAAAGGGCCCCCCGGACCCCAGAGGCCCTCACCCGGCCCCCAAAGGTCCACCGAGCTCCCAAAGGACCAATCGGCCCTCAAGTGCCCCCAGACCCCCAAAGGCCCTCCCCGTGCCCCAAAGCCCCCCCCCGGTCGCCAAAGGTCCCCCGGGCCCGAGAAGCACCGCGGGTCAGGAAAGCGCCACAAGGGGATGCGCCGCAAGGGGGGTTCGCCGCGGGTCGGGGGAAGCGCCAGAGGGGATGCGCCGTGGACCCGAGAAGCGCCGCGTGGATGTGCCGCGGGCCAGGAAAGTGTCGCAGGATGCGCCGCAAGGGGGATTCACCGCAGGTCGGGGGAAGCACCGCAGGGGATGCGCCGCAGGGAGGTGCCGCAGGGATGCGCCGCAAAAAAGTAAACTAAAAAGTAAAAATTTCGAAATGTTATCCCCCAAACGCCCTCCTCAGACCCCCAAAGGCCCTCCCCTGGTCCTCAAAGGTCCCTCGGGCTCCCAAAGGGCCAACCGGCCCCCACGGGGCCCCCCAACACCCTACCCGGGCCCCTCCCAACAGTCCCCTCTCCATTTTTTTTAATACTTTTTATGGCGTTATTATATATTTTCTGAACAAGTTCCATTCGTAATGTCATTCCTAAACCCAATTTTCCAACCTCAAAGAGTCCCCTCCACAATTCGTAAATACTTTCTTGAATTTTTTAACATGGTATTTTTTTAACTTTTTTACGTATCTTAAAATGACATGAAATATGCTTACGGCTCTACCAATCGTACTCTGTGCTTGTTCATGGACACTACGTGGCTTTCCCACTGGTACTCTATGGCAGGTTATCGACACTACCTAGTTTATTGCATGCATTAAATCAGTATTTTTTACGCAGCGGAAGGATAAAAACACTATTCATATCTGTAAACAAGTGAAAATGAATTATTCGACGAAAGTATGTGCACATGAAAAAACTATCGTCGTGTTGAATGCAGACAAGGAGAAATACCTGAACTATGAAACGAGTGCAAGCGGTAACACTATTGGAAATGTATGCATGCGTTGTCATGACAGCGAGAAGTTAGATTTCTTTGGAGTACCCAAGAATTTCAATCGTGTAAACGGTGGATATGCAAGAGTAACATTACCAGAGGAATTAGTGCTCAAAGAGAATGCAAACTTAAAAATAATTGTCGATGATCGGGGACAACTCCTTGCTAGGGTTTCTGGTAACACATTACCTGTTGATAATGCAAACTTAAAAATAATTGTCGATGATCGGGGACAACTCCTTGCTAGGGTTTCTGGTAACACATTACATGTTGATAAATCCTATCATCATCTTTCCGGTATTAGCATTTTATAGAGAACAAGAAGAAGAAGACAAGAATACTCCTGCAATAATGTCATTAAACATATTTTGTCATTATGGCAAAACTGCCATCTATGCAAAAATAATGTGACAGTAGACAGTGAAATCATAGGCAGAATAAAAAGGACATTAGCAGACACTATCATCAATGAATATAAAGATGAATTGACGGAAAGTGAAGCGCAAGTGAACTAATAATGTGTAATAATGTATTTAACGTATTTTTATATTAATATTCTACATGTCATTATTTCATTAAAAATATTTTATGCTTTATTTTGTTAAGTGTTCATTATTTTAGGGTATGCTAGAACGTCAAACGTTAAGAATATCTATTAAAAAGGTCAGAGATGAAAGAAAAAGAATTTTTAGAGATAAAGATACTACTAGCAGGCTCAATGTTTCATATAAGATAGAAAAGTTCAAGATCTCTTCTGAATTTTACTAAAGAACACAATTCAATTCTAATTTCACCAGAGAAAATAAAAAGCTTCCACATCAGTTTTAAGTTCACCAAGACATAAAGAAATTTAAAGTTCACTTCTAAATTTTTCTGTAGAAAATAGGAAAAGTTATGCTATGATTATGATTATTTTCCATGGAGATAAAAAGTTTCACTGTAATTCTAAATTTTCTTAAATTCAATTCCGACCTTTCTCAAAGAGTCAAATTTAAAGTTCTGTTCCAAATATTTTCCCGGAAGACGAAAAGTTCAACTTCGATTCTGAAATTTCTCAATGAAAATGAAATAAGTTATTGATCATTTCTATTTTCCCAAATAATATAAAAATTTTCCACTTCAGTTCAGATTTTTCTCAAACAGATGAAAAAATTTAAAATACTGTTCCAAATTTTCATAGAAGATAGAAAAGTTCAAGTTCTCTTCTGAATTTTACTAAAGAACACAATTCAATTCTAATTTCACCAGAGAAAATAAAAAGCTTCCACGTCAGTTTTAAGTTCACCACGACATAAAAATTTTTAAGCTCAATTCTAAATTTTTCATAGAAGATAGAAAAAGTTATACTTTGATCATGAATATTTGCCATGAAGATAAAAAGTTTCACTTTAATTCTAAATTATCTTCAATTCAGTTCCGACCTTTCTCAAAGAGTCAAATTTAAAGTTATGTTCCAAACATTTTCCCGGAAGACGAAAAGTCAACTTCGATTCTGAATTTTCTCAATGAAAATGAAATGAGTTATTGATCATTTCTATTTTCCCAAAATAAATATAAAAATTTTCCGCATCAGTTCAGATTTTTCTCAAGCAGATAAAAAAATTTAAAATACTGTTCCAAATTTTTCATAGAAGTTAAAAATGTTCAAGTTCTCTTCAGAATTTTACCAAAGAATACAATTCAATTCTAATTTCACCAGAGAAAACAAAAATCTTCCACGTCAGTTCTTTATTTCACAGACATAAAGAAATTTAAAGTTCAATTCTAAATTTTTCGGTGGAAGATAGGACAAGTTATACTATGATTTTGTAATTATTTTCCATGAAGATGAAAAGTTTCTCTTTAATTCTAATTTTCTTAAATTCTGAAATGACATGAAATATGCTTACGGCTCTACCAATCGTACTCTGTGCTTGTTCATGGACTCGACGCGGCTTTCCCACTGGTACTCTATGGCAGGTTATCGACACTACCTAGTTTACTGCATGCATTAAATCAGTATTTTTTATGCAGTGGAAGGATAAACACACAATTCATATCTGTTCAAAAGTGAGGATGAATTATTCGACGAACGAATGTGCACTTGATAAAATCATTGTCGTATTGAATGCTGACAAGGAGAAATACCTGAACTATGAAACGAGTGCAAGCGGTAACACTATTGGAAATGTATGCATGCGTTGTCATGACAGCGAGAAGTTAGATTTCTTTGGACTATCGAAATCATTCAAAATTGCTCAAGGTGGATATGCGAGAGTTAGAGCACCAGAGGTGATAGTGCTAAAGGAGAATGCCAACTTAAAAATAATTGTCGATGATCGGGGACAACTCCTTGCTTACAGTTCTGGTAGCACGATACCTATTGATAGATCCTATTCCCATCGGTCTGGTATTACTATTCAAATGAAAGCAAAGAAGAAAAGAAAGGCCTACTGCTGCACTAGTGTAATAAATCATATCATGTCTACCTGCCAGAACTGCCATCTATGTAAAAATAATGTGAGAATAGACAGTGAAATCACAGGCAGAATAAAAAGGGCATTAGCAGACAACATCATCAATGAATATAAAGATGAATTGACGGAAAGTGAAGCGCAAGTGTACTAATAATGTATAATAATGTATTTAACGTATTTTTATGTTAATATTCTACATCTCATTATTTCATTAAAAATATTTTATGCATTATTTTGTTAAGTGTTCATTATTTTAGGGTATGCTAGAACGTCAAACGTTCAGAATATCTATTAAAAAAGGTCAGAGATGAAAGAAAAAGAATTTTTAGAGATAAAGATACTACTAGCAGGCTCAATGTTTCATAGAAGATAGAAAAGCTCAAGATCTCTTCTGAATTTTACCAAAGAACACGCTACAATTCTAATTTCTCCAGAGAAAACAAAAATCTTCCACTTAAGTTCTTTATTTCACAAAGACATAAAGAAATTTAAAGTTCACTTCTAAATTTTTCTGTAGAAGATAGGAAAAGTTATGCTATGATTGTGATTATTTTCCATGGAGATAAAAAGTTACACTTTAATTCTAAATTTTCTTAAATTCAATTCCGACCTTTCTCAAAGAGTCAAATTTAAAGTTCTGTTCCAAATATTTTCCCGGAAGAAGAAAAGTTCAACTTCGATTCTGAATTTTACTAAAGAACACAATTCAATTCTAATTTCACCAGAGAAAATAAAAATCTTCCACTTAAGTTCTTTATTTCACAATGACATAAAGAAATTTAAAGTTCAATTCTAAATTGTTCAGTGGAAGATAGAAAAAGCAATACCATACTTGTGAATATTTTCCCGGAAAATAAAAATTTCTAGTTCAATTTAAAATTTTCTCAACGAAGTCAAGGAAAGTTCAAGTTCTCTTCTGAATTTTCTCAATGAAAAAGAAATAAGTTATTGATAATTTCTATTCGCACAAAATAACATAAAAATTTCCACTTCAGTTCAGATTTTTTCTCAAAGAGATGAAAAAATTTAAAGTTCTGTTCCAAATATTTTCCAGGGAGAAGAAAAGTTCAACTTCGATTCTGAAATTTCTCAATGAAAATGAAATAAGTTATTGATGAAATATATTTTCCCAAATCAATTCTATTTTTTCAATTCTACGTACGCGCGCGTACGTAGGCTAACCTAACCTAACCTAACTTAACCTAACCTAACCTAACTTAATCTAACCTAACCTAACCTAATCATATACCTAACGTTGTGCCTGTCTCTCACCTAACCTAAGCTAACCTAAGTGACGCGTACGTGGGCTAACCTAACCTAATCTAACCTAACTTAATCTAGCCTAACCTAACCATACTCGCCGGGAAAGGTTAGGTTAACTTATCATGAGCGCTCATGACAAGTTAACCTAACCTAACTTAAACATGTAGAAATGTTTCTATTTATTTATTAATATTTATTTATACCCAACCTAACCTATTGTTTTGGAGGTTAGATGAACGAGTTTGAACGATTGTCTTTAATAATAGAACGAGTCCCTCATTTTATAATTTGATATTTGAGGGGTAAATCCATAAGACAAAGGAGTTAAAATTTAATTTAAAATTAGAATAGAACTTTAAATTTTTCATCTCTTTGAGAAAAAACCTGAACTGAAATGGAACCTTTTTATTTTCTTGCAAAAATTAGAAGAGAACTTTGATTGTTTTATGTCTTTGATAAATTAAGACCTGAAGTGGGAGCTTTTCATTTTCATTTGTAAAATTGAGAATTTAGCTAACTTTTTTCCCTTCCTTAAGAAAATTCAGAAGAGAACTTGAACTTTTCCTAACTTCATTATGAAAATTTTAACTTTACCTAGAACTTTTTATCTTCAGGGAAAATATTCACATGTATGGTATTTATCTTCTTTGAAAATATTCACAAGTATGGTATTAATTTTTCTATCTCTCACCGAAAAATTTAGAATTGAACTTTAAATTTCTTTATGTCTTTGTGAAATAAAGAACTGAAATGGAAGATTTTATTTTCTCTGCTGAAATTAGAATTGAATTGTGTTCTTGGGTAAAATTCTGAAGAGAACTTGAACTTTTTTAACTTCTATGAAAAATTTGGAACAGTATTTTGTATTTCTTCATCTCTGAGAAAAATCTGAACTGAAGTGGAAAATTTTTATATTTATTTTGGGAAAATAGAAATGATCAATAACTTATTTCATTTTCATTGAGAAAATTCAGAATCGAAGTTGAACTTTTCTTCTCCCGGGAAAATATTTAGAACAGAACTTTAAATTTTTTCATCTCTTTGAGAAAAGGTCGGAATTGAATTTAAAAAAATTTTGAATCAAAGTGAAAAATTTTATCTTCATGGAAAATAATCACAATCATAGGATAACTTTTCCTATCTTCTACAAAAATTTAGAAATGAACTTAAAATTTTTTATGTCTTGGTGAACTTAAAACTGATGCGGAAGCTTTTTATTTTCTCTGGTGAAATTAGAATTGAATTGCGTTCTTTGGTAAAATTCAGAAGAGAACTTGAACTTTTTTAACTTCTATGAAAAATTTGGTACAGTATTTTAAATTTGTTCATCTCTGAGAAAAACCTGAACTGAAGTGGAAATTTTTATATTATTTTGGGAAAATAGAATTGATCAATAACTTATTTCATTTTCATTGAGAAATTTCAGAATCGAAGTTGAACTTTTCTTCTCCCTGGAAAATATTTGGAACAGAACTTTAAATTTTTTCATCTCTTTGAGAAAAATCTGAACTGAAGTGGAAATTTTTATATTATTTTGTGCGAATATAAATGATCAATAACTTATTTCTTTTTCATTGAGAAAATTCAGAAGAGAACTTGAACTTTCCTTGACTTCGTTTAGAAAATTTTAAATTGAACTAGAAATTTTTATTTTCCGGGAAAATATTCACAAGTATGGTATTGCTTTTTCTATCTTCCACCTAACAATTTCGAATTGAACTTTAAATTTCTTTATGTCATTGTGAAATAAAGAACTTAAGTGGAAGATTTTTATTTTCTCTGGTGAAATTAGAATTGAATTGTGTTCTTTAGTAAAATTCAGAATCGAAGTTGAAATTTTCGTCGTCCGAGAAAATAATTGTAACAGATCTTTAAATTTGACTCTTTGAGAATGGTCGGAATTGAATTTAAGAATATTTAAAATTAAAGTGTAACTTTTTATCTCCATGGAAAATAATCACAATCATATGATAACTTTTCATATCTTCTACAGAAAAATTAAAAGTTAACTTTAAATATCTTTATGTCTTTGTGAAATAAAGAACTTAAGTGGAAGATTTTTGTTTTCTATGGAGAAATTAGAATTGGAGCGTGTTCTTTGGTAAAATTCAGAAGAGATCTTGAACTTTTCTATCTTCTATGAAACATTGAGCCTGCTAGTAGTATCTCTATCTCTAAAAATTCTTTTTCTTTCATCTCTGACCTTTTTTAATAGATATTCTGAACGTTTGACGTTCTAGCATACCCTAAAATAATGAACACTTAACAAAAATGCATAAAATATTTTTAATGAAATAATGAGATGTAGAATATTAACATAAAAATACGTTAAATACATTATTACACATTATTAGTACACTTGCGCTTCACTTTCCGTCAATTCATCTTTATATTCATTGATGATATTGTCTGCTAATGTCCTTTTTATTCTGCCTGTGATTTCACTGTCTATTCTCACATTATTTTTACATAGATGGCAGTTCTGGCAGGTAGACATGATATGATTTATGACACTAGTGCAGCAGTAGGCCTTTCTTTTCTTGTTTGCTTTCATTTGAATAGTAATACCAGACCGATGGGAATAGGATCTATCAATAGGTATCGTGCTACCAGAACTGTAAGCAAGGAGTTTTCCTCGATCATCGATAATTATTTTTAAGTTGTCATTCTCCTTTAGCACTATCATCTCTGGTGCACTCACTCTCACATATCCACCTTGAGCAATTTTGAATGATTTCGATAGTCCAAAGAAATCTAACTTCTCGCTGTCATGACAACGCATGCATACATTTCCAATAGTGTTACCGCTTGCACTCGTTTCATAGCTCAGGTATTTCTCCTTGTCAGCATTCAATACGACAATGATTTTATCATGTGCACATTCGTTCGTCGAATAACTCATCCTCACTTTTTTACAGATATGAATTGTGTGTTTATCCTTCCACTGCGTAAAAAATACTGATTTAATGCATGCAATAAACTAGGTAGTGTCGATAACCTGCCATAGAGTACCAGTGGGAAAGCCGCGTCGTGTCCATGAACAAGCACAGAGTACGATTGGTAGAGCCGTAAGCATATTTCATGTCATTTCAGCATTTAAGAAAATTAGAATTAAAGTGAAACTTTTCATCTTCTTGGAAAATAATTACAAAATCATAGTATAACTTTTCCTATCTTCCACCGAAAAATTTAGAATTGAACTTTAAATTTCTTTATGTCTTTGTGAAATAAATAACTGACGTGGGAGATTTTTGTTTTCTTTGGTGAAATCAGAATTGAATTGTGTTCTTTGGTAAAATTCTGAAGAGAACTTGAACTTTTTTAACTTCTATGAAAAATTTGGAACAGTATTTTAAATTTTTTCATCTGTATGAGAAAAATCTGAACTGAAGTGGAAAATTTTTATATTTATTTTGGGAAAATAGAAATGATCAATAACTCATTTCATTTTCATTGAGAAAATTCCGAATCGAAGTTGAACTTTTCGTCTTCCGGGAAAATATTTGGAACAGAACTTTAAATTTGACTCTTTGAGAAAGGTCGGAACTGAATTTAAGAAAATTTAGAATTACAGTGAAACTTTTTATCTCCATGGAAAATAATCATAATCATAGCATAACTTTTCCTATTTTCTACAGAAAAATTTAGAAGTGAACTTTAAATTTTTTATGTCTTGGTGAACTTAAAACTGATGTGGAAGCTTTTTATTTTCTCTGGTGAAATTAGAATTGAATTGTGTTCTTTAGTAAAATTCAGAAGAGATCTTGAACTTTTCTATCTTATATGAAACATTGAGCCTGCTAGTAGTATCTTTATCTTTAAAAATTCTTTTTCTTTCATCTCTGACCTTTTTAATAGATATTCTGAACGTTTGACGTTCTAGAATACCCTAAAATAATGAACATTTAACAAAATAATGCATAAAATATTTTTAATGAAATAATGAGATGTAGAATATTAATATAAAAATACATTAAATACATTATTACACATTATTAGTACACTTGCGCTTCACTTTCCGTCAATTCATCTTTATATTCATTGATGATATTGTCTGCTAATGTCCTTTTTATTCTGCCTGTGATTTCACTGTCTACTGTCACATTATTTTTACATAGATGCCAGTTTTGGCATATTGACAAGATATGATTAATGACATTATTGCAGGAGTATGCTTGTCTTCTCCTTCTTGTTCTCTTTAAAATGCTAATACCGGAAAGATGATGATAGGATTTATCAACAGGTAATGTGTTACCAGAAACCCTAGCAAGGAGTTGTCCCCGATCATCGACAATTATTTTTAAGTTTACATTCTCTTTGAGCACTAATTCCTCTGGTAATGTTACTCTTGCATATCCACCGTTTACACGATTGAAATTCTTGGGTACTCCAAAGAAATCTAACTTCTCGCTGTCATGACAACGCATGCATACATTTCCAATAGTGTTACCGCTTGCACTCGTTTCATAGTTCAGGTATTTCTCCTTGTCTGCATTCAACACGACGATAATTTATTCATGTGGACAGACTTTCGTCGAATAATTCATTTTCACTTGTTTACAGATATGAATTGTGTGTTTATCCTTCTACTGTGTAAAAAATACTAATTTAGTGCATGCAATAAACTAGGTAGTGTCGATGAACTGCCATATAGTACCAGTGGGAAAGCCACATCGTGTCCATGAACAAGCAAAGAGTAATAGTTGTAGAGCCGTAAGCATATTTCATGTCATTTTAAGATACGTAAAAAAGTTAAAAAAATACCATGTTAAAAAATTCAAGAAAGTATTTACGAATTGTGGAGGGGACTCTTTGAGGTTGGAAAATGGGTTTAGGAATGACATTACGAATGAAACTTGTTCAGAAAAGATATAATAAAGCCATAAAAAAGTATTAAAAAAAATGGAGAGAGGACTCTTTGGGGGGCCGGGGGCGGGTGTTTGGGGGATCCTTGGGGGCCGGTTGGCCCTTTGGGAGCCCGAGGGACCTTTGAGGCCCAGGGGAGGGCCTTGGGGGGTCTGAGGAGGGCGTTTGGGGGATAACATTTCGAAATTTTTACTTTTTAGTTTACTTTTTGCGGCGCATCCCTGCGGCGCGTTCCTGCGGCGCCTCCGTGCGGCGCATCCCCTGCGGCGCTTCCCCCGACCTGCGGCGAATCCCCCTTGCGGCGCATCCTGCGACACTTTCCTGGCCCGCGGCGCATCCACGCGGCGCTTCTCGGGCCCACGGCGCATCCCCTGTGGCGCTTCCCCCGACCCGCGGCGAACCCCCCTTGCGGCGCATCCCCTTGTGGCGCTTTCCTGACCCGCGGCGCTTCTTGGGCCCGGGGGACCTTTGGGGACCGGGGGGGGCCTTTGGGGCACGGGGAGGGCCTTTGGGGGTCTGGGGGGCACTTGAGGGCCGATTGGTCCTTTGGAAGCTCGGTGGAACTTTGGGGGCCGGGTGAGGGCCTCTGGGGTCCAGGGGGCCCTTTGGGGGTCCGGGGGCCCTTTGAGGACCAGGGGAGGGCCTTTGGGGGTCTGAGGAGGGCGTATGGGGGACTGGGGCTCTTTGGAAGCTTGGGGGGACCTTTGAGTACCGGGGGCTTCCTTCGGGGTTGGGTAGGGGGATTGGAACCCTTTGGGCTTGGGGTAGAGGACTTCACAACACTGTTCAAATGGAACTTGTGTATTATAACGACCACAGAGTTTCACCCTCAAATTCTCTTCTAAAATCATCTTTTAAATCATCTTTTAAAATGTCTCTAACTGTTTCGCCGAAATAATCCCATAAAATGGCTAAAACGGTTTCGCCCAAATAATCCCTAAACGTAATTTCAGCGTGTTCCTTTTGTTTGGCATCCCTGTGCTCTCATATTGAAATTACAAAGAAACCTTTTCGCGCGCTAAGATCAGAACATTCGCTCGGGAACGATTCTCTTTAGAAACAACAAATGAAATCCCCTTTCGTAAATCAATAATTCCCCTTAGAAACAACAATTAATTTCCCCTTTCATGTCAATCAATCAATCATGACATCATCTGTCATGTGTTATCTAACTGTTACCTTGGAAACTCATAACATTTGGCTTGAACAACAATAACAAATACTGTTTCCCGGAAACTCTTAGCATTTGGCTCGAGCAACAACAACAAATACTATTTCTGGATCATAACATTCGCTGAGAGCGTACACTTACAACAACAACAACAACAACATTGACCTTGACATTTGCCTCGGAAATAACAACAAATACTATTTCTGGATCATAACATTCGCTGAGAGCGTGCACTTACAACAACAACAATAACATTGACCTTGACATTTGCATCGGAAACAACAGCAAATATTATGTCTGAATCATAACATTCACTGAGAGCGTGCCAAAAACACACCTGGAGAAAGAGACCATGAATAAAGAGGTCATTGACCCCATTAACCACGTGTTCTCCCTAATGGCTCTATGCCCATATATGGTGTACTCGTGGGAGTTTTAAAAAAATGTGTCCGGATCGGGATTCGAATGGGTATTGTACTCGTGGGAGATCTTCCAGTTTCAAATCAAATAAGCACCATCTGATGTTTATACAACCGCCTATTCAATAGAAACCTTATATGCCCTCATAAAACAACTTACACCCCTATCCCCAGGGTGCTAGGGAGTTGTGTCATCCCTAGAGACATTATTATATGTTCTTTGGACTATTTTGAAAAAATTGCTATCTCACAATTTCTATCTGTTTTGTTTGGTGAAAGGAAGTGCTAAATGCAATCCATCCCTTTTGACGCTTAAAAATGAACTAGAACTTCAAATTTTCAAACAAATGAGCCTCTTCTATAGTTAAACAACCATCCCTTCCATAAAAACCTTAAATACCCCATGGGTATAACTCACAACACTTGCCCCTAATCTCTGGGGTTTGTTTCAACCCCAAAAGCCTTGTTATATGATATTTAGACTACTTTAAATAGAAAAGCTATCTCAAAATTTCTATTGGGTGTATTGCGGGACCATACGACGTGTGTGTGTGGGGGGGGGGGGGAATAACTTACAACCCTTACCCTGAGGGCTGGGGGATTTTTTTTTTCCTCAAAGACATCATTTCCAGACTTTTCAACTACGTTGAACAAAATGGCTATCTCAAAATTACGATTGGATGTGTTTGGGAAAATGGTGGGCGTGAGAGGGGGATTATCCGCCCTCTAATCACTTTCGACTATTAAAAAAGCCACAAGCCCTTCCAATTTCCAATCGAATGAGCCCTTTTCCAAGTTTCTACGGCAACTCCTTCGATACGAAGTGCCCGAATACGTTGGACAAAATGGTTATCTAAAAATTTTGATTGGAAGTGTTTGAGGAAATGCTGGGCCCAAGGGGGGGGGGGGCATTTTCTCTCTGATCACTTTAGACTAATAAAAAAAAGGCACTAGTCCTCACAGTTTCCAATCGAATGAGACATTTTTGATACTTCTACGACAAAACTTTCTATAAAAACCTTTAATGCCCAAAGGGCCTAACTTACGACCCTTGTCCTGAGGGCTATGGCGGGGGTATCATCCTCAAAGACGTAGTTTCCATAACTTTCATCTACGTTGAACAAAATGGCCATATCAAAATATTTATCGAAAAAGCTTGGGGAAATGATGGGCATGGGGGGTGATTCTTCCTCCGATTACTTTCGACTATTAAAAAGGGCAATAGCCTTCTTAATTTCCAATCGGGTGAGCCCTTTTTTGAAGTTTTTACGACAACGCTTTCTATGAAAACCTTAAATGCCCCCAGGGCATAACTTACAACCTTAGCCATGAGGGTTGTAAGGGGGATGTCATACTCAAATACATAATTTCCAGGCCCTTCAGCTACGTTCAACAAAAGCTATATCAATATGTTGATCGCAAGTGTTTGGGGAAATGATGGGCGTGAGGGAGGGGGTATTCGCCCTCCGATCATTTTCGACCATTAAAAGGGGACTAGCCCTTTCAATTTCCAATCGAATGAGCCCGTTTTGGAGTTTCTACGACAACGCTTTCAATAAAAAACCTTATATGCCCCCAGGGCATAACTTAAAACCCTTGCTCTGAGAGCTGTGGGGGGTTGTTATCCTCAAAGCCTTAATTTCCAGAACTTTCTATTAAGTTGAACAAAATAACTATCTCAAAGTTTTGATTGGATGTGCTTGGGGAAGTGGTGGGCGTGAAAGGAAGGGGTAATTGCCCTTCAATCACTTTCGACTAATAAAAAGGGCACTAGCCCTTTCAATTTCCAATAGAATGAGCCGTTTTTGAAGTTTTTACGGCAATGCTTTCTGTATAAACCTTATATGCCCCCAGGGCATATAAGGTTTACAACTTACCTTATTTGCCCTTACAGGGCATACAACTTACAGCCCTTGCCTTGAGGGCTGTGGGGACTGTCATCCTCAAAGATATAATTTCTGGACCTTTCAACTACGTAGAGTGAAATGGCTATCTCGAAATTTTGATTAGATGTAATTGGGGAAATGGTGGGGGTGGAAGGGGTGTTAGTTACCTTCCGATCACTTTCGGCTATAATCACTGTGGCTTATTTCATATTCCTTTGCCGTTATTACGTCCTTAGGTTTCAAATGCTTTTTCACGTATTGACATATTTGCTATACTTGCAACATGTCATAAACTGAATGCGTATTTCTAATGTCTCAGTTGCAGGTCCATTTCGAAATGAACATGGCAAGGTTTCGCACTAAACAATTCAAATGAGTATGCTAACTTTAAGGAAGAGACAATGTACTACACAAATACTAGCTTGTCACAAATTTTGTCTTATCCCAGCCTTAGATATCGGAATAAAAGAGACTCACTCTGAATAACATGGTAAGACACCTCCATATTTCTACATGAATTGCTTTTTAAGCTAGGAGAGCTTAATGCAGACGTCAACTTAATGTCCTCTGATGAAACTCCAGCCCAAAAACTGGCTTTATTTGTTTTATAGGCACGATTAAAACACAGCTTCTGAAACAAAAAAGGAAAATTTAGAAAGTAGATTACCAGTGAGTTTGTTTACCGTTGTTGTGACCTATTTGAAATTTTGTAAGTAGCGCAATAAAGTAAAGAGCGATATGGCTTGAACGTATTAATTTTCTTTTGACAAGGCCACTTCGTATGGAAGGCGACGTCATTTAAACTTTGGAGAAGCCTCATTCGATTAGAAATTGTAGGTTGTAGTGCCTTTTTCAGAGACAAAAGTGATCGGGGAGAATAGCAATCAAAAAAGCTGTACAGTGCAAAAACATTGCCATTTGGAGCTTATTCAGTAATGTTAGCTATTACTTCGATTAACCTTAACAGTAAAAGCTTATAGCGAAAACAAATTTATGGGAATTCAAAAGATAGCTTAAAACTCCTCAAAATTTCGTCAAATCAGAAAAAACTTGTACCATTGCAATTACCCTTGCCAAAAGTTCAATACAGGGAACTTGCAGACCCCCACCTTCAACAATAATGAAAATCCCTTTTTTGCATGGATAGCAATGAACCATCCTCATTCTAAGTATCGAAACTTAATGTTATAAATGACGTACAATTTTGTCAAAATAGCTAAAAAGCCCAATAACAACTCTTAACGCTTAGATTGAATTATTGGAAATGGGATCAGGTTTGATCCACGGTGTCCAAAAACAAATATAAAAGCACAATGCACCAGGTTGGAAAAAGAACGTACCTACAATATATTATGAACGGCTAAGGGTAATAAGTCAAAACCGTCAGGACATATTTAGGGGAATGTTGAACTAAATCAAATCTATGCGTCTCTAGAGTGCCAAAAGGCTGTTGTAAAATATCTCAAGAACAGCTATGGGTATTACATTGAAACTCCCAAGCGACACTCACGGGGATTTTAAATTAAATAAAAAGATACTATATTCATCCAGATTACCGAAAATGAAAATAGATTTGCAGCATCCCAGGAACGACAAAAGGCATTGAATCAATGAGTAGAGGTGACCCTATTGACACGGGACGACACCCCTGCTGCCACCTATAACTTTTTTGCACCCCATATATGGGCATAGCCTCCCTAGGGAGAACACGTGGTTAATGGGGTCAATGACCTCGTTTTCCAAGGTCGATTTATTTGATGTTTCTATGTGTAATAACTCCGGGGCGAAGGTTGCACATGCGCATTGAATTCTAACGGGAACAATGTTATTGATCTAGGACTCGAGGGGGAAGTGAATTTCCGAGAACTTGATTGCGTAATCGATCGTGAATGTCATGGTGTCCAGAAATAGTATTTGTTGTTGTTGCTCTCGAGCCAAATGTTATGACTTTCCCGGAAACAGTTAGATCACGTGTTTCCTTCTCAGCCAATCAGCGAGTCGGATACATCCTCCTTCTCAGCCAATCAGAGACCTGCTTACATATGGTTTCCCCGTTACATAACAATTCGCCATTGAGATTTCGTATATAACGGGCATGCAATGTGATTCAATTATCAGAAAGTATTGTGACACAATGGATAGAACATATGAAATTATTGATGAACTTGAAGCCTTGGCAACTTCAATTTACCATGTAAGTTCTGTTTTAATTTTTTATTTTAAAAATAAATTTTTTTTCCGTGGTCCCCCAGTACTATAAGCGGGTAAACCCCCCCCCCCCCTCGCCAACCGTCCCTAGATGATGTTTATACTCGATAAAAAGGGTAAAATATGCTCTTTTTTCGTTATGTAAACCCCATCCTTCCTTCCCCCTCTGTTTACGACCCTAATTCTAGCAAAAAGAAATAATTTTCTTTCGTTAAATTTATGCAAATTTTAAGTGTCTATATCCTAGCTAAAAGCGATAATTGACTTCCGTCACTGTTGTTATTAACCGAACCTGGTTTTGACACAAGGCTCTCTGGTGCGAGGCCTATAATTAGCTGTCACCCCTTTTCCTATGTGTTTACGAGCGCGGCAGCCAAAGTCAAAAGGAACTGTTTCTCCGTCAAAAGTAAATACATAAAATATTTTCTTTTACCCTCAAAACCTAACCCCCCCCCCTCACCGTTTTACAACAAAACTCTCGCAAAAAGAAATAATTATTCCTTCGTTAAATTTATGCAATTTTCTCAATTGTAATCTTTTCTCTAACTGAGACATCCATCGCTCTGTTGTTATTAGCTCGTTCTGTTTTGACACAAGGCTCTCCGGTGCGAGGCCTAAAATTAGCTGTCACCCCTTTCCGGCTTACAAACGCGGTCAATGGAACTATTCTTCCGTCAAATTAAAACGCAATGATGCAATAATTAAGCTAAGACCTACACAACCTGTATGGAAGTAGAGAAACAAGTTATTTTCGAATTATGGTCTAACAATATCCCCCTCCCCCCCCCCATTGTCTTACAACCCCAAATTCTCGCAAAAAGAAATAATTTTTTTATACATTCCTTCCTTCAATATTTCCAGCTAAATCCCCCCCTCCCACCAGTGTTTTACAATCAAATTCTCGCAAAAAGAAATAATAATCCTTCCTTCTATATTTCAAGCTAAAGTGACCGCTGACTTCTGTCAATTTTTAGTGAAAATACCGTTCTGTTTTGACACAAGACTCCAGTGCGTGGCTAAAATTAGCTGTCACCATTTTTAAAGCCCTTCCTGTAAAAGGTTTCTCAGATCAAAATGGGGTGTTTTTCTCCTGTCAAATTAAAGCGGTTTCATGCCGACAATTGCAATTTATTAAGCGCAGGCATATACAATCTCTTTTTGGAGAGATTGTATATCTCGTTATTTTCAAATTAAGATCTAACAATATATTTAGGACATTGGCGAAAGGGGGAGGGGGCCATGCCTCAATTCTATCGCCATCATTTTAAAATGAAAACAAACTGTTTCTTCGCGTGAAAAGTAAGGGGGGTGAGTTTAAGAAAAAGACACATTGCTTTATTAGGCGTAACTTGAATAGCAGTTGTACCATATCGTGCGCGGTGGGGCCGGTGTCATTTTCCATATATTTTCTCAGTGGTTATTTTACTCGGGGTGTTTTTTGTGGGTGTGTGATAAATACCAGCTCTCGTAAAATGATATTGAAAGATAAGAAATACCGTTAATACTTTAAATGCATAAAACAATGCGTGCACAATGTAGATTAAAACCAGAAAAGAACAGAAACGCCTAAAAATAAGAAATTAGGCCGATTTAAATAGGCAGGCTTTTGAAGGGCTCAGTGAGCCGTAATTCTCAGATTCAAACAGGGATGCAATTAGAATATTTCACGAAATTTTTTACGTTGTGCTTTCTTAGTGATAAATGCCTTTTCTAGACAAAATTATATGGATGATGATACTAACTTTCTTTCTGTAAAAAAGGGGCAAATTATTTCAATACTAACTTTTTTCTCTTCTTTTTAAGGCCATTTGTGAAGAATGTGTGCCCCCGCCTTCCAAGAAAGCCAGAGATGACAAGGCAGCCCCATCAGTGCCAGCCCCAATGCAGCCTGGGTTTAAGTTAAAGAGAGAGTGGGCAGCTAACTACAATGCCGAAGCTACGCAAGATCGTGAAATAGCCGGCCCAGCCGCGCAAGAACATAGCGCCGCCGGCCCGTCCACCCTCCGACACACGTTACCTGGGCCTTCAAGAGCTGCCCCACTTATGCAAGGTCAGGAAGTGGCCCTCCAGCATGCACTACCTGATCCTTCGGATGCCCAAGTGCAGCCGGGATATGCAAATGTATGCATTTTTTCCTACCTTTCTATTTCTTCCAATTTTTAGTCCTTTTCAATCCCAATATAAACTTATCTCTGTGAGATATTAACCCCATATTACATATCTAAATGTAATTTTTTGCAAAGAAACCGCTCTTTTCTAATCATTGCTATCGCTTCGATATTTCATAAGTGAATATTTTTAGGTAATTTTTATTAATAATCACTGCCTTTGAAACTCAAAATGCTGTTTTTTCTAATCTTTGCTATTTTCTATGCATTCCCCCCTATCCATTCGCCGCTATCACATAAGCGAATATTTTTCATGGGTAATTTCAATTAATGCTCACCATTTGAAACTCAAAATCCCCTATTTTTCACAATTGAATATCACAAAGTTTCAAGAGAAGGAACTGAGTGAGATTATTCACATTTATCTATTTGTCACATATGGATCCCCTAATTTGCGCAAGGATATTTTAAAATAACTTTCAATCTTACAAAGCCTTGCCAATATTTTAGTGATGTGGAAACATTGTTGACGATATAATGAGTTAACGGTTCTCGAATTTAATTGTACTGTTTCCCAGAGAATACGCTTGGAAACAGAACAGACACGCAATTAAAAATAATCTAGGCTCATTTGGAGACATAGACAACCTGTAAGGGGAGTAGGCGAAACGACTTATGCCGCCTAACAATACGGTTTTTTGGGGCATTAGGTAAACGGCTGGGAGCCGCGGAGCCCGGAATGCGCCAATGGGTCCGGGGAGTGCTGTGGGGGCAAGGTTAGGGACGCGCCGGGGGGGATGCGCCACGGGTCAGGGAAGTGCCACAGGGATGCGCCAACGGGCTCGAGAAGCATCGCGGGAAGCGATGCGGGGGCCCGAGAAGCGCCACAGGGATGCGCTGTGGCACCGAAAAGTGCCACGGATGGTCCGGGAAGCGCTGGGGGGCAAGGGTCGGGGGGCGGTGGGGGCAGCGCCGAAAAAAAAAATTTTTTTAACACTTTGAAAATAAACGAAAAAATTGTCGCCTGCTATGTCATATCTTAGATTATCTTCAGTTGAATTAACCAAATGTTATTAAGCAGTAATAATTCAAATTTTAAAAGCAATAGGGATGATTTGAACACTTTGAGAATAAGCTATTTTTTCATCTATAGATTGGGCGAGCATTGTTTTCATATTCACCGTCCAGTGAAGAAGGGGAGGAAGAGGAGGCACATGAGGAGTCCCCCAGCAATTCACTATGGGAGGATATACATCAAATTCCAGATAATATTGACGAGTTTATAGGTGATTTTTTAATTGTTTATTATAGCGAAGTTGAGCTGGTAGACTTGAGCCAAAATACCTTACAAATTTTAGACGATTTTACCCGGGAATTAACAGATAACCCTCCAGCCTCCGATACCCTATCGACCCCACTACCAACACCGGAAGGGTAGCCTTCGCCAGATTTGTTTCACCCACGTGGGGGCGGGGGTAAAATACCAGAGGGGGAGGAGGGTACAACTCTCCCAGACTTTCAGCTGTCCAACAGAATTTTAAATAATATAGTTGTTTTCGCTGCAACGTTTGGGGATCCCTTTAATGCACTTATGGCGGGGAATTTTGTTTTTGATTCTATAGAAATTGTGCATGCATATGTAGAACAAATTCGTAAACGACTGGAGAACCAGAGTCAGGGGGGGGGGGGTAGGGAGTTAATTAATGTCGACAGTGTTTTAAAGGTTTTTTATTTGAATGAGGGAAAAAGTGAGGTGTATTATCATTATATACATTCAGAGATGCGTTTGGTTTATTTAAATTTGGAAAATTTTGAGGGAGCTTGCATAGATTGGGTCAATCAAGTTATAACGCATCTCGAGAACTTTAATGAAAACGCAAGTGGATCTTAAGTTCTTTTTTTTGAAAATTTCAGTGTAAATAGTTGTAAATTTAAGAAAGATTTTATTTTAAGAGGGGGGGGGCAGGTTCTGAAGGGGATACAGTTTTAAAATATGATCCAGATCTAGTAGGTTGTCAAGGTGTCCAGCCAATCTGTTTTGAAACAAGTCAAATGTGTTTCAGATATGCTTTCCTCATATCAGCATTCGAGCCTCTAGCTCGGGACGCTACTAAGACGAATTTAAATCACTAGGCTATACACGGGAAGGAAAGGTCCGTTTTCCCAGTTGTAGATTTTTCATGCTTAGAAGGAAAATACCCAGTAAAGCTTCGATCTATTGACCTGTTTGAAAGGGCTAATGCCCATTTAAATATTGGCGTTACTGTGGTACAATATGAAACAGAATTTGAAGATGGGGTTCGCTCTAAAAAGAAGGGGGTGGTCTTCCCCGTAAGGGATCCCTCAGTTCATTTGGTTAAACACTGGGTTTGTATATTTTACACGCCACCTAGTCAACCGAACGCAATCGGTCATTTTAATCCGATCACTGACATCAGTAGAGTTCGGAGGGATGTTAATAAACAGAGTGCCCGGTTCTAATGTCCGACATGTATCTCTAGAATTGTGACTCAATTAAATTTGCAAGACAATATGAGATATTGTATTCAACTTGGATATCAAAGCGTTGAACCGTTTTTTGGGGATCTGTCCCTTTTCCTCTTTAACAATTTTCAGAATACCCTCCTCCAGTGCGCCACAATATCTTTAGACTGCGAAACTAAGTTGGTGGAGGTGAATGACCCCCAATTTCCAAACCGAGTCAAAGAACATCAGGCTATTGCAGTCTCATACGCCCAAGCGCAAAGAGACAATTCTAACATCATGTAGTTGTTAGAAATAGTAGAAACATTGGATGAGGGACCTGAGTGCATGGACAAGGCATTGACTAAACTGATTGACACGGCTAATGGTGCTATTTCTCGTTTGAGAAATATGCATTATCCAATGGTGTTGTCTGCAGAGGATCGTCTCGCGATTAAAAATCAAAAAATATGTTGGGTTTGTAAGGGGGAGTTTGCAGAGGTGGATAAGGGGACTAAAGGGAAAAGAGGGGGGAGGGGGAAAGTCAGAGATCATGACCATTGGGGGCAGGAACGAGCCTCGGGGCCTAGTAATTTGAGAGGGGGTGCGCATCAATCGTGTAATTTAAATGTTAGCCAGCAGTTTTTTATCCCTGTTTTTATTCATAATTCCAATTATGATTTAAAATTTATTTTACCGGCACTGGCAAGTATGCATAGGGAGGGAGGGGGAGTAGATTGTCCATGGGTAAATAGTTCATTTACCTACAAGATAATTCCCAAATCAGCTGAGAAGTTATTGCTTCTCGAACTGAAATAGCAGGCAGTGGATAATGGGCATACGGGTTGGAATAAAATTAGGTTTTTAGATTCTTTCAGTTTTTTCCCCAAGGCATTGAGTCAATTGATTCAAGTGCAAAAAAAGGAAAATTTTGATAGCTTTCCCTTGCTTAAACAGCACTTTCCAGACAGTGAAATGTATGATCTGTTGACCTGCAAAGGTGTATATGCATACGATTATTACTGTTCTGGCGCACGCTTAAGCGAGGAGAAACTACCTCCAATTGAAGCTTTTTACAATTCACTGACCACCAGTGAATGCACAGTCGAGGAGTATGAGTTGGCCAAGAAGGTGTGGTCCAAGGGGGATTGTAAAAATGGGTGGGATTATTGTAGACTGTACTTGGCCAGTGACGTTCTAACTCTGCTGGATATAATCTGTAAGAACACACACCAGATCTATTCAGAGTTCGGGTTAGATATAGGTTATTATTTTTCTACACCCCATTTAGTGATGGATTTAATTTTAAAATTTAGCATGGAGTAAATAGGCCTAATCACCGACATAGATCAGCACATTTTTGTAGAGCGTTAAATGAGGGGAGGGTATGTTTTTCATGGGGACCGCGTCTTATCAACCGATCTGATTGGACAAAGCACCGGTGCAATGTCAAATGCAGTGTTCTTGGACATGAACTCATTGTACCCCTCGGCAATGTCCCACTACTCTTTGCCGTGTTGGAACTATCAATGGCTTGAGAATCCTTTTGAGTTCCCCGACATTACCACCGTCGAGGACAATGGGCCACAAGGATGGTTCTTTGAAGTTGATGGTCACATTCCACTGGCGCTTCACGACTCAGTCAAAGATTTTGCCTTTCCCTGTATCAATCGGCCCGTGAGCAGGGACTCTCTGAGCCCCTACAATCGTTCATTGGTTGAGGATATGGGGATGCACTGGACTCCCTCTAAACAAAAACTGATTGCTGATTTGGACCCTAAAGAGAATATCGTTGTTCACCATGTGCTTTTGCACTGGATGGTGAGCAATGGTAGCGATGGTGAAAAACTAAAATACATAGGGTCCTGCAGTTCAATCAGCGACCCTTCTTGAAAACGTTTATCGACACCTTTGTCGATAAACGCTCTAGGGCAAACTCAAAGGTGGAGAAGGAAATGTATAAGCTTATCCTAAATTCAGCGTTTGGCAAAATGTGTGAAAGCGTTCGTAACAGATCTCGCTGTGACTTCATGACTGACCCTCTAGACTGTGCACGAATTATTGCCGATCCCAATTTTACATCGTTGACGAGCATAGAGACCGGCATGTGTCGTCTACACATAGATCAAAGTGAAATGTAGTTCGTAACAAAAATACATCCGGCGGTATTTCAGTACTGGAAATTTCCAAAAAGCTCAGTCTGCCGTTTTTTTAAAGTATTTGTAAGATGCACTGGCCACGGGAGGGGGAGGTTCAAATTTACTATGGTGACACAGATTCTCTGCTGTTAAAGGTAAATGGGACTGAAGATTTGGATTTATTGGGTGATTTGGAAAATGGGGTGCACATCAGCTTGCAGATTGATTTCACCGACTGGAATCCATCGCTCTACCCTAAGCTGATAAAACGTTGAGCCCACAACCAACTATTAAAATTAAAATCAGAAGTGGTGAGTGAGTTGAGAGACCGAGGGATCGTTCAAGGTACTAACTTTGAGTGTTTGGAAACACCGAGTGGGGACGAAAAGTCAGCATGTAAAGGGGTACATAAAGATTGTTTAAAAGGAAATATTACCATGAGTGTGTATAGAGCGTGTGTATAAAGTAGCATAGTGCCAAGAGCACAAGTGCTTGCAATTCGCTCTCTACAGTATAAAAATTATACTGTAAGAGTTGAAAAGAATGCAATGTCGTTTATATCCGACAAGGTCTATGTGCTCAAGAATGGTGTGACTGTTCTACTCAAAGGACACTATCATATTTCAGATTGAGTTGAATGCATTGACTATCGCATTCAACTAGGTCTGGATCAATTAACCTCACCTGACTAACTACCATCCCCAACCTGTTCATCTAGCCCAATCACTAACCCAACCACAACTAACCTACAGTAGCAGTAGCAGTGTTGACAACTATTGTTTTTCGCACCGCCGTGCCCGGGGGGGGGGACCCTTCCCGCGGCCGCCCAGGGGGGGGGGGTCCCCGCCCGCGGCCGGCCGGCCTTCGGCCCCGCGGTCCCCGGGGGGGGGGATCCCACCTTTAAATTCATAATGTTCAACTGTGCTATTGTTCCCAGTGTGTGTATTTTCTGTTGTACAAAAAGTGTTGTCAGATATAGAAAAGTGTTTAAGTTGACATAAAGTGTTGTACAGAAAAGTGTTGTTGATGATGGACAAAAAGTGTTTTTTATTGTACATAAAGTGTTGTACAGAAAAGTGTTTTTAAAGACAATAAGTGCTTATTTATAAAGTGTTATCATTGCCCTGTGTTCATGTTGAACAAATAGAGTTTTAATTTTGACCACCATGAAATTTTGTCAACTGTTCTTGTTGAACAAGTGTTATTATTATTTTTATCGTTGTGCAGTTCATGTTGACTGTAAACATTTGTTTTCATGCAGTGCCGAAATAATTGCTTTCATGAAATATTGTTTTTTTTTGTTCTTGAATAGATAGATCCATGGGGAAAATTAATACTTATTCATTGAGCACATATGATTTACAATTAGTTGTAGTCCGACTGTTGTCAACAGCAGCAGCATGTATCAATTTAAAACACCCTTCAGATCGTTTCTGTGTGGACCCTAAATGTCGGTGAAAACAACGCTCTTAACCAAAATAATTCAAAATTGCAATAAAATGTTTATGGAAAAACCGAAAAAATCTACTATTGCTATAGTATTTGGCAGGAGTCCTATGATAAAATAAAATCAAGTGCTACAACCATACCAATACAATTCATACGAGGACTTGATGTTTTCAATTGTATTGAATCGAACTCGTGGTTGATTATTGATGATTTGGCTGAATCCATTGAACAGTTCTCACATGAAATACTACAACTGTTCACCGTTTGCTCCCATCATGAACACATTTCCGTTACTCTGGTTCTACACAATCTGTTTCATCAGAGCAAATGTATGCGAACCCTTGCTTTGAATTGCACTGTCTATATTATCTATTGAGTCGTGCGGGAATCTAGCTCACGCAAAACTCTCAATAAGCAGATATAACCCCGCGCCCCAAAAATTCTATTGTCAGCGTCCACTCAGGCGACAAGCAAGCCCAACGGTTACACTTTGCTGGATCTTAATCAGAGCACGCCCGAGGGTCTATGTGTAGTCACCGACATTTTCAACAACGGAATTACAGTATATCTTCCGGTGAACACTAGAAAAGACTATTAGTCGCCATTATGACACTGAAGAAACTACACGAACAACGGCATCTGTTTTCCGTTTTAAGCACTTCAAAACCCTTGCTTAGGAAGGCCATACTCAAACACGGGGTTGACAATGATTTCATTAATCTAATATCTGAACTTTGTTTAAATTTAACTGAGGGCAATGTTCAACTGCCAGATGGTGTTAGACAACAGACAAAGCAAGATCGTTCCACTGTACGCGCCTTGGAATTGAAACAAGGGAAAAAAATTTAAAAGAAAACGGCTCCTTCAGGCGGGCGGTAGCTTTTTCACACTTTTACTACCGATAATTGCAGGACTTGTAAACAGTTTTCTTTAGAGAGAGAATGGCAAAACCCTATAAATTGACACCATTTGAACTTGTCCTCTCGCCCATTGAACATTTTGAGGACAATCTAAGCAAATTCATTAATGACGAGAATATTGCCGATGCCAAAAAACTACTTTTACTTCAAGATGTATTGCGACGTGTGGACAAGCATAAACCCTATCGTGAGAGACCCACCGTCGCTAATCCCCCTAAACAGGAAACATCTCCTCAAGAGTCCGCAGCATAATCAAAGGAGAAAGACTTGAATTCGATTGTATTAAAAATTGGAAACCTATTACCACTGACCTATCAAGAACAGAGTAAAAGAGTATTATCTTATCTCATGTTTGAAACTGGTGATCAAGTTCAAGTCGAGAGCACAGGAAAACAAATTATAATTCAGGGGAAAAGTTATAATCTAGCTGATTTAATTTGTGATATGGTGACGAATCGTAAAGGACTCTTATCCTTTGATGATAATCTATACACCTTTCTGTGTGTATCAAACTTCCCCAAAAGTCTTATTGGCAATAAGCAAATTCTAAAGAAACTAAGAGAATATAGTCCTCTTCCTCCAACACCATTTGAAAAAGAAGAAGATTCAGTATTTGAAGATACTATCAGCACCGATGATTTTACAACACCTGTGGCTGCTAGTCAAAAGCGAAGACGAATTGATTCGCCCACCAGTGTGCAAAAGGAGAGTAGACATTACACTATGTGTTTAAGCTGAAAATGGATGAAGTTCTGAAAGGTGTCTATGAAAATATTGGCGAAGCGGGAAGTTTAAGTTCCCCCAACACTCTCTCTAAAGTCTTCGGCACCACCACATTGGAAAAAGCAAAAGAGTATCTAGAAAATGAACCGAGTTACACACTGCACCGAAATCACATGCTTCGCAGTAAACAATATTGTCAAACTAAAGCCTTTTTCCCTCTGCATATAATGCAAACGGATCTTTTAACTTTAGACGTAATTCAACAACGTCACAATGCGCCCTACAAATATATTCTAGTGGCAATCAGTATCTTTAGCCGCTATGCCTATGCCATTCCATTACGATCAAAGAGAGGTGTTGAAGTTGCTCGGGCCATTGAAAGTATTCTAGAACAGGATTCGTATAGAAAAATTCAATCGGATCGTGGTAGTGAATTTGTTAATCCCCATGTGCAAAAGCTTCTTATGAAATATAATACAACACTTGATCGTAGTCAATGTCTAATACAGGCTACATTAGCTGATCGATTAATAAGACCGATTCGTCTATTAATTTCAAGATATTGCACATTGAAAAATACATCGGCTTGTATTCCTGTTTTAGATAAAATCATGTAGATATACAACCATCGACCCCATCGATCTCTGTCCAACTCTACACCCTCGGATGTTCACTACAATGAAAATACATTTGATACTTTTCTAAAGCAATACTCCAATTTTGAAAAAGAGAAAAAGAAGAAGAAATTAAACTTAGTTGATACTGTTCTAAATAATATAGCCACAAATGATTTCTAAAAAGGAAATTATATATCGGGCACCTACATTTTTAAAGTGTCTAATATTCTGCACGATAAACCCACAATTTATCAACTACAAGACACCAAAGATCATGAGATTCTCGGCGTCTTTTATGACTATGAACTGCAAAAAGTTAGAAACACTAGTGAAATTTATCAAATTGAAAAGATATTAAAGAGTCGTACACGCCATGGTAAGAAACAGTTGCTTGTTGGCTGGCTAGGATACAACTCAGAAGTTGATTCTTGGGTCAGTGCTGAAGATATTAACAATGCCCAATGATTTCTATGTGACTTTCATGTCCAATGTTTCTGATCCTCTCTACAATGATCTGAATAGAACAAGTCATTTTTGGACGAAACTCTCCCCCACCATCAAATTCGACGGAAAGTATGAAGTGGCTCTTGTCGACTGTATTCTCAAAAAGACCTCTGATCTCCTGAGACGAGATCGTAAATATGATATAAAAATCAGAACCTATGATTTATTACCACCACCCGGTGATCAAGAAAAAATTCAAAAAATCAAATGGATTAATCATCCATACATTACACTAACATGCTATGACCCCGACTACATGAGCGATTTACTTCGCTCTATTCATAAAAGAACTATAGCTCGTAAAAAGGGAGCTTTTCATTTCAACTATTCAAAGGAGGAGGGCAAGATCTACATTAGTTCACCTATTGCCAGTGAAAAGGTTATTCTCAATGATAATCTAAAGGATGTTCTTGGTTTTAAGCTCAATATAATCAATGGTAAAAGTGCTGGAAACACTAATTTTATTTTTGCCGACTATCCGCCTGCCTTCTCCACGGACACTTGTATATTTCTCTACGCTTCATTTGTGGAAAAATCTCGAGTTCGTAATTCAAATGTTCCCCTCCTACGAGTTCTTGAAAGAAAAACCAATCAAGAACATATTCATCACTACAATATAAAGCATCTTCAGTATATCCCCGTAAACACGTCCTATTTGGAACTCTGTCAGTTAATACTAAGAACTAAATTGGGTGATCCAATAGCAATTTCAAAATGGTTAGCTGTGATTACATGCCATTTTCGACGCATCATTCAACTACAAGATGTCTCATAAAAAAGTGGTATTCACTTGTCCTGATATTGACTGCTATGTTAATACTCTTGGCCCGAGACAACAGGGCAATGGAATGGACTACTACAAAGGTCGCTCGTCAATGTCTGGCTATGGTCTTGACAGTTGGTTTGCTAAGCTGTTTCGCTCTTCACTACCACTGGCTAGAAAACATCTTGTACCGGCTGCGACAGATTTTGCATCCTCTACCTTATATGATTGGGGCTCTGGCATGGGTTTAAAAAAAAGTGCTTCGGAAAATCTTAGGTCCAGTGCACGAACCCTTGGCGAGAAATTAAAACAAAATGGTAAAGGCTTTAAAAGGTCAAGAAACAGCGCACCCCTCATCAGTCTCCACTCAAGTTTGAAACGTATGACACTCAGCGTTTCAAAGGAAAGAAGAAGAAATTTGCCACGGAGGGTAGACAAAAGTCACAGGAAGAAGAAAATTGTTGGATCGAAAATGGAGGTATTTTCTTAAGATTTCCTACATGCCATATCAAGATTACCAACCTTCAATCACCGCCTCATTGAATCTATTCATTGCCGAAAATGTTGATGTGAGTGTCAAGCATGGATACTATGAACAATTTTATCCACAACAACCCCTCTCCGACAATATCCACTTTCAAATTTATTCCAATGAAGACTACTTTATGGACATGTCTTCAACATTTATAGATTTACAAATGAAAGTCCGGAAATCCGATAATACAATGCCAATTCGGGCCAATGGAATATCCTATGAAAATTGTATACTACACAATTTATTCCGTCAAATCAATGTGTACAGAAACGATACATTGCCGAGTACTATCAACAATATCTCAAATTTATAATAGCTACGTGCAATTCATATTGATGACATACAAGTAATACAAAGAATTTCGAGGTGCCTTTAATGGTAATAAATACATTGCCAGTATCAATATTGGATATGCGCTTAAAAACTCTACAACTAGTGACGTACATCTAGTCGTAAAAATATATCATGAAATATTTAATAGAGCCCAAGGGCTGCCGCCCAATGTTCAAGTGGATATAGAATTGACGCTTGCACCATCCACTGGCATATTGAGACCGGAACTGGCCGGCACTCTCGATGTAAGTCTCTCCCTCACCTCGGCAATACTTCATGTACGCAAACAACAGGTCATGAGTTCTGTTGCTTTGGCCGTGGAAAAACTGAGAGCGAATGGCAACAATATTAAACTACTTGTTCCACATACAATCACCAATCATCGTCATATTGCAATGGTCTCACGCACCTTCACCAATTCATCCTTTATCAATGGCAAAATCACCTCGAAATTGGCGTTGGCCTTTGTAAAAAGCACTATTGCAATAGGATCATGGACTGAATGTCCACATAAATTCGAGATGTTTGGACTTTCATCTCTTGTATGCAAAGTAAACGGCATCCCACTCTACAATCTATCTTTTGATAAATCCTATAGAACATTGTACGAGTTGACCATGCAAACCCTAGATCATGACTCGCAACTATTCGAAAATGGTATAACCGAAGATATGTTTGCTAAAACACATGGTATCATTGTACTGGATTTGTCAGGCACACAGGATATGAGTATAGTACGAACAGGGAGTGTGCGTTTAGAGTGTACATTTGCTGACCCATTGGCTGAGAGTATTGCACTAATCTCGCTAAACCAATATGAAACCTATTGGGAAATCACTCCCAAAGGCAGTGTTCTACTAGACTTGGCACCATGAACACTAGTCAAATAATCAATGTATTTAATATCGACCCCTACATGTCCCAGTACAAATTCTACTGTCTGCACTCGGACATTCTTTGAAAAATTGAAAGTTGCCAACAACATCCTAATTATTGGTAACAGCAGTTTATTGACTGGGCAGACGGGTCATTGGCTGTGCATCTTTCAAACAATGAAGACGATTGAATTTTTTGATCCTCTTGGTCTACCCTATACATTCTACGCTCCATACATCAGCAACTATATTGAGAGCAGTGGGAAAACTATTATTCAAAATCGGAAGAGGGTGCAGGATCTAACGACTAAAAACTGTGGCTTCCATGCACTACTATATTTTGTGTTCCGATGTCGTGGCTATACTTACAAGCAGTTTCTCCACATTTATGTTGACAATCCCCGTCTGAACGACTTTCTAGTGTAAAATATCCTCTCAGACCTATCTAGTATTGATTTCAGTGCCCTAAGATTAAAGTGATTAAAAAATGTTTGTGACTTTGTTTATTAATAAAACGCATATATATATATATACAACAATGTTTTTCAATCTTCACTTTAGATTTCTATATCTTCGATGTATAGACAACTGTCGCGAACCACTAATGCCGATAAAACATATGGATTCACTGTGTATTGATCCTGATTGACTGCAAAGTCCGGGTCACATTTCCTACGGTATAATGTAACTTCACTCTTGTCATATATCTTTGTATAGTCAATGATACTATTTTCATTCATATTATGAAATTCAAGAGTTTCAATCTGTCTATTTGAAGCAATATCACATACAGTGTTTTCAAGTGGTGAATCACATTCGGTAACTGCCAAATAAAAATCACTAGGCTTATAGTCATAGTAGGTGGTGTCATCACAGCGATGACGTAGAAACAAGATTGTCTTGTTACCCCAACAGTTGAATCGTAGACCAGATTCCTCTTCCCATAATAATTTAAATCCACGACGATACCAATCTCGTAGAAATAAACTAAAATCACGTTTGAGATTCTTTCAAATCATAGCGGGGTAAGTGTTCTCCCACTGATCACATTTATCATAGAGACAATTGGAGCACAGATGTCCTCTAGGGTGAGAGTCACACACCTCCTCAAGACATGAATTACATCCTTTAATTTGTACTGCATAGCCTCTATGTAATTTACACGGGTTGCATAATCTACACTTTTCACTGTAGTCATCAATAATTGTACAATTCTCACATTGATTCCAACTGCAAATAGTGTAGATGCACAAGGTACATATATAGACAATTTTTCGGTTTCCGATTTCAACTCACTCATAGATAAAACGAAACTGATCCTGTCCGTTAGATAAAGTCATAGTGATTAAACTGGCAGAGAGATGCGTAAATTTGTGCCGTTAGCTCTTTCGAATGATGGGGGAGCCATCTATATTGATTCCATTGGCAATGTCTTCAAAAGTATATCCGCAATATGAATCAGTCTTGTTTCAATTAATATATCAATAAATTGACTATAAGCATTTGAATCACATTTTAAAAGTTTCATGCAATAGTCCAATGGGGGAGAATCACTCCTCATTATATTGTCAAGTGTTCCCTGACAAGAGAATATCCTGCGTTTAAGAGATAACTCGAGAAAATCATCATCCAAAATCAAATGTTTTTTCATAAACAATAGATTTGATCTAATTCTCTCTTTCTCGAATTTATTCATTTTTCAATCCTTATCACTCCGACTGTTGACTCTAGACTGACCCTGATTCGTCAGCTCTAACCAGAAAAGCATGTACAATTAGTGATAGAGTTTATTGTCTTCAATATGTTTCACTAATGCACTTAAAGCACATTGAAGTCTATTCACATGTGCTATATCAACTTTAGCGGCGAAACATAATTGATCCTCCATTTTAAATTTGCTCAAGGATATTACATATCTTGCATATACTGCATCCCATTCCAGACAAAGCCACGATCCTTTCGTAATTTCCACCGCAATGTTTGGTCCTCTTGTACTATTATCATCAACTCCACTATCCACTTCTAATAGTGTAAACAATCCACTCATTGGCATCAACACAAATATATATCCAAATGAGTAAAGTCAAAACTGTTCTCACTCCTTTGAATTCTATTCACAGACTAATAAAACTAGAGCAAAAAACCGTTCCTTATAGTCCCACCGCCGCTAATATGTAAGCAGCTCTCTGATTGGCTGAGAAGGAGGATGTATCCGACTCGCTGATTGGCTGAGAAGGAAACACGTGATCTAACTGTTTCCGGGAAACTCATAACATTTCAGTCTAGAGCAAGAATAACAAATACTATTTCTGGACACCATGACATTTGCGATCGATTATGCAATAAATCTCTCGGAAATTCACTTCCCCCTCGAGTCCTAGATCAATGATATTGCCCCCGTTAGAATTCAATGCGCATGTGCAACCTTCGCCCCGGAGTTATTACACATAGAAACATCAAATAAATCGACCTTGGAAAAAGAGGTCATTGACCCCATTAACCACGTGTTCTCCCTAGGGAGGCTATGCCCATATATGGGGTGCAAAAAAGTTATAGGTGGCAGCAGGGGTGTCGTCCCGTGTCAATAGGGTCACCTCTACTTCAATGGCTGATCATCCAGGTAGTCAAAATGAGAATGTTGAGGGGGTTATTAAACCAAATTAAAGTTACCCAATGCATGAAAGTTGTTAAAAGGCAACTATCTCAGGAACTACTAAGAGCATTAAATTGGAACTTTCAGGGCATTTTGAAGGAAATATTAACCCAAATAAAAAAATAGTAGGATACATGCATACATGTTGTTGAAAGGATGTATCTACACGATTTCAACAGTGGCCAAGAATATTAAATTGAGGCTTCCAGGGGATACTGAACTAAATCAAAAGACAAAATGTACATCAAGGTTGTCCAAAGGATGTATCTACAATATCGAAAGGGATGTTAAATTAAATCAAAAGAAACTACGGACCTTCACGTTATCAAAAGAGCTAATCTATAATTTTTTAGGAACGGCTAAGGGTATAAATTAATGGCTTATGGGAAATAGGCTAGTTTGAAATTTGAGTAATTCATATTTAAGACTTTTTATATTAAGATTAATATATTTAAGATTTATTTGTTCATCTATAATAGTACCTGTTATCTTTATGTTTGCTATGATCATTTAATTTAATTTCTGTTCGTTTTGGGTTTAGTTTATTCTTTAGAAGTAATTTCTGGTAGTTTTGAGTTTGAATTGTTATAGGAATACCAGCCTTAAGTAATATCCATTCGCCCATCGCCCTGGCCATCGCCCTATGTTCCGTGTTGCTAAATTTTGAAGAAAACGCCCTTCGCCTATCGCCAAATCTTTCAAATTGATTACAGTTTTGCCAAATTTTGTCTCCTATAACCTAAAGAACTATTAAAAATACTTTAACATAGTTACTTCAGAACAGAGGAGATTCTAAGGAGTCAGATACTATTTTTAGGGACTAAATTATATCTGCTTGACTAGAAGCTCATTTCAAAGTGTTATAAAGGGGTTAGAAGCGACCTAAAGTGTCATAATAGGCACACAGTGCTTATGAGTGATCTAAATCGTTTATAAGTGTTTTAAAGAGTTTAGAAGCGACCTAAAGCATTATAAAATACCCAAATTGCTTATGAACTATTGTCAATTTATTGTCAATTTATTTATTGTCAATAATTGACATAATGTCCGTTTCGAATGTAATACGTAAAATTACTGCAAAAGTCGGTAAAACCGCTGCATTTACCGACCGAGATTCATATTTCGGTACATATCATGTCAATATTTAAATGCTCTTTATTTAACCAAATGGAAAATTGTGGTACCATCTGTAAACTCACGGCAGGAGTTGGTAAAACTGCTGCGTTAATATGGGCACAAATAGTATCGTTTAATTATAAAACTTAATGTCATTTCCAAATCATTCTATCTATTCTCTTTGAATTCTATCTATTCTCTTTTGGGCTTACACAGCCCAAAGAGACATATTCTGCTCTAAGAGACACACGCAGCACAAAGAGAAACAAACAGCCAAAAGAGACACACAGAGCTCAAAGAGATACACACTTTCCAAAGAGACAAAAATAGCCCAAAGAGACATACAAAGCACAAAGAAATACACAAAGCCAAAAAAGACACACATAGCACAAAGAGACACAAACAGTCCAAAATGACCGACACAGCCAAAAGTGACACACACATCCCAAACAAAGACACACATCCCAAAGAGCGACACAAAGCCCAAAAAGAAACACACATCACAAAGAGACACACACAGCCCAAGAAGACATGCACAGCCCAAGAAGACACACACAGCCAAAGATGATAGGGGAGACCAGGGCAATATGGACACCCCACTCCTATGCACTCAAGGTGACTCTAGATTAAAGTTCATTATAGCCAAAATAGGTTTTCGTTAATGGTAGAGACACGTGGTAAATGACACCTGTCCTGTGGATTACGCATTCATTTCTGAGAGCATAAAATTAAAATTTTCAAAGGTGAAGTAAATTTCTTTGTTTTCACTGAATTAAAATTTTCAGCCAGCAGTATTTAGTTTCACAATGTGTAGGTTCAAGAGAGTATTGCTTAAGTTAGGCATTGGATACTTATAATTTGAAGTGGCACTTCGTGGAGAGGACATATTTAAATTTTTTTATTGTAACTAATTAAGGGGCAATATGGACACCAAAGACCAGGGTAATATGGACAGGGGTGTCCATGATGACCCGATAGCAGCAAAATCCACTCCACATCTAGATTCTAATAGACAATTTTGCTTCAGATGACAAGAACTTATCTAAGAAAGTTATCCAGGTCCTTAACAACGGGCAGAAAATTAAAAAAGCTTTGATAGAGCTTCGCAATGGTGTTTCTAAGAAAGAAAAGACAAAGAAGCTCAATATCCATCTAGCAAGCCTGATAAGATGGATAGAACTTTCGATGCAAGTGCCTTAAATGAACTTGTTAGTAAAAAATCATAGGTATTTAAAGCTGATCAAAAGCACAAACAATCTAGCCTTGCCTCAAAAGTCTGAATGATCATGGACAACCATGCGAGCCATATCAGCCCGGAGTCAGTAGAATATGCTAAATTGAATGGAATTGTAATACTTACTATCCCACCACACACAAGTCAAAAGCTTCAGCCCTTGGATGGATCTGTCTTTGGACCATTAAAAGCTCACTACAATAGAGCTGCTGATGCATCGATGCTTAACCATCCTGGTCAGCTCATCAAGATCGATAATGTTGCAGAATTGCTTGGCACTACTTTTCAGCAGGCTGTTATACCGCAGAGTATTCAGACTGGCTTCAGAGTTTCTGGAGTCTATCCCTTCAACCGTATTTTTACAGATGAGGAATTCTTGAGTTCCTATGTCTCTAATCGTGCATCACCAGCCAATCCGAGCATTAATCCTCATGAAAGCAATGATCTGTCTAAACCACGCACCTCTTCTAGTGCATCTTCAGAATCATAGGCAGCGTGCTAGCGCTGCCTAAGTAAAGAACGATATGGGCATAATTTTTTTTTCTCCATTACCGGGCACTTCGTATAGAATGAGTTGTCGTATAAACTTCGAAAAGGGGTCATTCGATTGGAAATTGGATCGGCTAGGACTATTTTTACTAGTCAACAGTAATTGGAGGGTAACTAGCCCCCCCCCCACCCATACTCATCAGTCCCCCAACTCCAACCCATAGAAATTTTTTAACAATCAATTTGTTACGCGTGGTTGTTTTCAAGAAACAAAATATATTTTTGAGGAGGACACTCCCCCACAAACCCTGGCACAAGGGTTTTAAGTTAGGCCCTGAGGGCATATAAGAACGATGTTGGCACAATGTATCGTTTATTATTTTTGTTTCCTTTAGAGCAGGACACTTCATATGGAAGGGGTCGTCGTAGAAACTTCAAAAGGGGCTCATTCGATTGGAAATTGAAAGTTCTAGTGCCCTTTTTATTTGTCGAAAGTGTTTGGTGGGCAACTGCCCCCCCCCCCCACGCCCATCAGTCCCCCAAACACATCCAATCAAAATTTTGAGAAAGCCATTTTGTTCAGCGTAGTGAATTTCCAGGTAGAAAATATGTTTTTGAGGAGGACACTCCCCCACAACCGCCGGGGCGAGAGTTTTAACTTATGCTCTGAGGGCATATAAGAACGATGTTGGAACTATGTATCATCTATTATTTTTTGCTTTAAAGCAGGGCACTTCATATGGAAGGGGTCGTCGTAGAAACTTCAAAAGGGGCTTATTCGATTGCAAATCGAGGGTTTTAGTGCCCTTTTTAGGAGTCGAAAGTGATGGGAGGGCAACTAGCCCCCCCAGGTCCATCATCCCCCCAAATATATCCAATCAAAATTTTGAGATAGTCGTTTTGTTCAGCGTAGTTGATTTCCACATATAAAATATGTTTTTGAGGAGGACACTCCCCCACAAACCTCAGGGCAAGGGTTTTAAGTTATGCCTTGGGGGTATAAGATTTTTATAGAAGGCGTTGTAGTAGAAACTTCAAAACAGGCTCATTCGATTGGAAATTCAAAGGAGTAGAGCCCTTTTTGATAGTCAAAAGTGATTGGAGGGCAACTAGTTCCCCACGCCCATCATTCCCCCAAATACATCCAATCAAAATTTTGAGATAGCCATTTTGTTCAGCCTAGTTGATTTCCAGATAGAAAATATGTTTTTGAGGAGGACACTCCCCCCCAGCCCTCAGGGAAAGAGTTTTAAGCTATGCCCTGGGGGCATATAAGGTTTTTACAGAAGGCGTTGTCGCAGAAACTTCAAAACAGGCTCATTCGATTGGAAATTCAAAGGGGTAGTGCCATTTTTAATAGTCAAAAGGGATTGGAGGGCAACTAGCTCCCCCACGCCCATCATTCCCCCAAATACATCCAATCAAAATTTTGAGATAGCCATTTTGTTCAGCGTAGTTGATTTCCAGATAGAAAATATGTTTTTGAGGAGGACACTCCCCCCCAGCCCTCAGGGCAAGGGTTTTAAGCAATGCCCTGGGGGCATATAAGGTTTTTAAAGAAGGTGTTGTCGTAGAAACTTAAAAAAAAAGCTCATTCGATTGGAAATTCAAAGGGCTAGTTCCCTTTTTAATAGTCGAAAGTGATTGGAGGTTAACTACCCCCCCCCCACGCCAATCATTCACCCAAACACATCCAATCAAAATTTTTGATAGCCATTTTGTTCAGCGTAGTTGATTTCCAGATAGAAAATATATTTTGAGGAAGACACTCCCCCACAACCCTCAGGGCAAGGATTATAATTTATGCCCAGGAGGTATATAAGGTTTTTATTGAAATCTATGTCGTAGAAACTTGAAAAAGGGCTCATTCGATTTGAAATTTAAAGAGCTAGCACTCTTTTCAATTGTCGAAAGCGATTGGAGGACAACTAAACCCCCTCTCATGCCCATAATTTCCCCAAACACATCCAATCAAAATTTTTAGATATCCATTTTGTTCGACATAGTTGAAAGTTTTTGAAATTAGGTCTTTAAGGATGAAAAACCCTCCCCCACAGCCCTCAGGGCAAAGGTTGTAAGTTATGCCCTGGAGGCATATAAAGTTTTTATTGAAAGCGTTGTCGTAGAAACTAGGGCTCATTCAATTTGAAATTGAAAGGGCTAGTGCCTTTTCTAAAAGATGAAACTAATTGAATAACGATTGACGCCCCTTTCACCCCCGCCATTATCCATATCAACCTCAATAAAAATTTTGAGATATCAATTTAGTATAACGAAAATTCCGTACCTTTTGTCTACTGAGATGATAACCCCCTCAGTACTCTTTAAACACGGGCTGTAAATAATACCCTGGGGCATATAAGGTTTATATAGAAAGTTGTTGCATAAATCATAAGCAGCGTGATCGCGCTGCCTAAGCAAAGAATAGGGACACTCGAGAACCAGACATGAGACAGGGACCAAGTAAAGAGGAGGATACTCCCCGAGAATACTCGGGGAAAGAGTTTCAAGTTATGCCTTGGGGGAATATAAGAATAATGTTGGCACAATGCATTATTTATTAATTTTAACCCTTAAAGCAGGGCCCTTCGTATCGAATAAGTTTTCGTAGAAAATTCGACCCCTATGCCTTCCCAAGGCCAGAACAAAATTTGCACTTTACTGAAAAAATTCAAATGAATATGCATTGTCAGTTTAATATACATATACTGAAATTTAGTAATCAAAATGTTAATATTATTTGATTTATTAAAGTTATAGAAGTAAAAACATTTATATTTTTTCAGTAAAGTGCAAATTTTCTTCTGGCCTTGGGAAGGCACAGGGGTTTTGCGCCTAATTATGTTAATTTCAGCTTGTTTTGAGTTTGACTCGGTTAATTATTGTAATTTCTGTTCGTTTTGGGTTTCATTTATTTATCGATGCTGATTTGTGGTAGTTTCACGCTTGGTAGATTATTTGATTTTATTTTTGCTCATTTTTTGTTAAATGAAGTTCTTTACTTTTCTTTGAAAAACTTATTTTGTGGAAAAAGGTTTTTTTTAATTAATTACAAGAAGAAACGCCTGTATGCCCAAATATCTCCCTTCAACAGATTTCTCCTTACCCTAAAGCCAGTGCCAGAAAAAATATTACCAACCGCAAAAGGACCAAGAGCATTATAGCCACTGACACACCTGTTAAAAATCAAATGATGACAGACTTCGCTGAACGAACAGCAAAAGCCAAGGGAAAGAAAAAAAGGGAGAAGTAACAAGGCAAAAATTAACAAGAAAAAACAGAAAAAAGCCCTGAGTTTTGACACCATAGAGACTAGGAATGATGAAATGGAAGAAAAATTCCATCTAAGTTACTCAGATGATGAAAGCATGCATGCAGATGTTGTGGGAGACATTGATTATGAAGAAGTGAAAACTGGTGAGTATGTACTTGTCTTAAAGAGAAAAATAGGGGAAATCTCAACCTACTCAGTTTGGAAGATAGTTTCACGAGAGACAAACGCTGCTCAAAGAGATACAAAAGGACCAAAGAGACACAAAAAGCCCAAAAGACACACACAGCCCAAAGAGACAGACACAGCCCAAAATGACACACACAGACAAAAAAGACACACACAGGCCAAAGAAATACACACAGGCCAAGGAGACACAAACAACCCAAAGAGAAATACACAGCACAAAGAGACACACACAGCCCAAAGAGACAATTACAGCCCAAAGAGAAGCGCACAGACCAAAGAGACACAAAAAGCCCAAAAGACACACACAGCCCAAAGAGACAGACACAGCTCAAAATGACACTCACAGACGAAAAAGACACACACAGCCCAAAGAAATACACACAGCCCAAGGATTTAAAAAAAAAAAACAAAGAGACACACACAACCCAAAGAAAAACACTCAGCCCAAAGAGCCAGACACAGCCCAAGGAGACACACACAGCCTAATGAACAAAAACAGCCCAAAGATACAAACACAGATCAAAGGGACACGAACAGCCCAAAAGGACACACACTGCCAAAAGAGACACAAACAGCCAAAAGAGACACACAAAGCCAAAAATGACACACACAGCCCAAACAAACACACAGCTTAAAATGACACCCACAGCCAAAAGAGAGTCTAAAGCCCAAAGACGCACAAACAGACCAAAGAGACACAAACTTTCCAAAGAGACACACAGCCCAAAGAGAAACACACATTGCCCAAAGAGAAACACAAAGTCCAAAAAGACACACATATCCCAAACAGACACACAGAGCCCAAAATGATGCACACAGCCAAAAGAGACACAAGCACGCCAAAGGGAGACACACAAAACAAAGAGACACACAAAGCCAAATAAGAGACATACGGCCTAAAAAGACACTCACAGCCCAAAATGATACACAAAGCCAAAAGAGACATACACAGCCGAAAGAGACGCAAACAGCCCAAGGAGACACACACAGCCAAAAATGACACACACAGATAAGTGAGATACAAACAACCCAAAGAGAGATACAAAGTCCAAAGAGACAAAGACAACCCAAAAAGAGACCAACAACCTAAAATGACACATACAGCCAAAAGAGACACACACAGTCCAAAGAGAGACACAAACCTAAAAAAACACATAAAGCCCAAACAGACACACACAGCCGAAAATTATACACCCAGCCAAAAGAGACACAAACAGCCCAAAAGAACCAAAACAGCCGAAAGAGACACACACTGCTCAAAGAGATACAAAAAGCCCAAAGAGACATAAAAATCCCAAAAGACATACACAGCCCAAAGAGACAGACATAGCCCAAAGTGACAAACACAGACCAAAGAAACACACACAGGCCAAGAAGACACAAACAACCCAAAGAGACATACACATCACAAAGAGACACACAGAGCCCAAGGAGACACACACAGCCAAAAATGACACCTACAACCAGACGAGAAACACACAGCTCAAAGAGACACACAAAGCCTAAAGAGACACAAACAGCCCAAAGAGACATACACAGAAAAAAGAGACGCACACAGCCAAAATAAACACACACAGCCCAAGGAGACACAATTAGCCCAAAGAGAAACAAACAGCACAAAGAGACAAACACGGCCCAAAGAGACAAACGTAGGCCAAAGAGACAAAAATAGCCCGAAGAGACACACACAGCCCAAAGAGACGCAAACAGCCCAAAGAGGGACAAACAGCCCAAAGAGAAACAAACAGCCCAAAGAGACATCCAAGGAACAAAGAGACACACACAGCCGAAAGAGACCAACAAATCCCAAAAAGAAACACACAACCCAAAGAGATATACACATTCCAAAATGGCACACACAGCCAAAAAATACACACCCAGCCCAAAGAGACAGGAACAGCGAAAAGAGACACACAAAGTCCAAAAAGACACACACACAAACCAAACAGACACACACAGCTCTATCTGGAAATCAACTACGCTGAACAAAATGGCTATCTAAAAATTTTGATCGGATTTGTTTCGGGAAATGGTGGGCGTGTAAGGGGTGTTAGTTGCCTTCCAATCACTTTGGACTATTAAAAAGGGCACAATCCACTCCAATTTCCAATTGAATGAGCCCTTTTCGAGGTTTCTATGACAACTTCATCGATACAAAGTGCCCTGCTTTAAAGGAAAAAAATAATAATCATACCACGACGGAATGGGGCTGCTACGAGAATTAGCCTACCCTCCACCCCCTAAATTGACCATGCGGATTCAAAAATACCAATGGCACTTGCTTGCAAGTGGTAGAACACTCCGAAACTTGACATTTTATTATATTTTGGTGTTTTATGCAAGAAAATGCATGTTCCACAAAGTTTGAGGTGCAGATTTCCACTCAAATAGAAATGCCTAGAAGCCATAGAATGTTTTCATAACAAACTAACACGATTAGTTAGAAAAAATGGCAAAACTATATGAGTCTTGAACAGTCTTGGAAAATATGAACAAAATCAAATTGAATTTCGATATATAATGATATTGATTGTTGAAAGATCCATCAGTTCAAGATTTTTTTTTCACTGTAATTTTTATTTTCGTTTTCAATACTGTAAGAATTGGAAAAGAATTAATTTGTAATATACAAGTAATTCGTTTTCAGTGAAGCACCAATGACGCAGAAGGCTTTAGGTTTTTACAGTTAAAGAACTGGGAAGTATCCAAATTTTGTTTGTAGTGAAACTATATTTGTCTTGACCAATCTTGAAAAGAACTAATAAATTAAAATAAATATTTGATGCATAATGATATTAATTGCTGAAAGCTCATCCGTTAAAATTTTACTGCAATTTTAATATTTATTTTCAATAATTACAAAAGAAAATATTTGTAATATAATTAATTTTCATTAAAGCGCCAATGACGTAGTAGGTTTTAGGCTTCTGCAGTGAGGCGATACCCAAACTCTTGTTTATAGTTATTTTTATTCGATTCAAACTTGATTTGCATATTCAATTTAAGTTTCACTTGTTTTAAGATTTATTTATTCATTTACATTAATATATATTCTATGTTTGTTCGCAATGATTGTTTATTCAATTTCTTTTCGTTTTAAGTTTCATTTATACTTCAATAGCAAAATATTTTTTTTTTTTTTAAGTTTAATTTTCATACTCAGTCTAAGCATTGGTCACTTTAAGATCTATTTATTCATTTATATTATTATCTGCTGTATGTTTTTTGCTATGATTGTCTATTTAATTTCTATTCGTTTTGGGTTTCATTTATTCTTTAATAGTAATTTCTGGTCGTTTTGAGTTTGAATTTTAACAGGTATTTGTATCTCCTGAGCTTAAGTTTAAAATAGCCTTTACTTTATTTTGAAAAACTTATTTTTGGGAAAGTTTTTTTTTAATTAATTTTTGTTCGTTTTTGATTGCAAAAAGTTTCAAGTTTTTATGGCATGGGGGGGGGGTGCTTACTGTCCGATTATTCTTGACTTTAAAAAACGGATCTAGAACTTTCAATCTAAATAGAATGAGGCTTTTTTCAAAGTCTTTACGATTACATCTTTGATAAAAAACTTATATATGAACAATAGACAGCTTGCATAACTTGTGGACAGCGATTGACAACAATGAATGGATTGAAAAAATAGCTCCAATAAGGGGGTTTAGACCATTTCACTTGCTGACTCAAAGGGATCACGACTGTTTGGAATTGACCTTAATAGGATTTTGTGTGCCAAAGCAATTTTGCATTTATCACAGAGTAAGTATTTTAACCTTTTAATTGGATAATTGTGATAGATTTCCTATGTGTTCTTCCCATACGAAACCCCTTCCCATAAGTTAAACCCCCCCCCCCATAATAAGTTATGCCCCAGGGCATAACTTACAACGCCTACCCCCGGGCCCTGGTGAGCTTTGTCGACACTGGAGTTTTTTGTTATCAGAACTTTGAACTATTTTAACAAAATTTATGTCTCAAAATTTTTATCTGATGCATTTAGGGCGTGGAGGAGGGGGGGGGTAGTTACCCTCCAATCTCTTTTGACTCCTAAAAAGTGAACAAGTACTTTAAATTTTCAGTCAAATGAGCCCTCTCTAACGTTTATACGAGCACCCCTTCCATAAGAAATAATGGGAAGGATTTGGAGAATCCTTAGATTACAACCCATGCCCTGAGGGCTGTGGGGGAGTTGTCATCCTCAAAGACCTAATGTCCAGAACTTAAAACTACTTTGAATAACATGGCTGTTTCAAAATTTCGATTGGATGTGTTTGGGGAAAGGGTGGGTGTGAGAGGGGGGTCAGTTGCCCTCAAATTACTTTCGACTATTAAAAAAGACACTAGCCCTTTGAATTTCCAATCGAATGAGCCTTTTTTCAAGTTTCTAAAACACCGCCTTCAAGAAAAACCTTATATGCCCCCAGGGCATAACTTAAAATTCTTGCCCTGAGGGTTGTGGGCGAGTGTCCTCCTCAAAAACATATTTTCTATCTGGAAATCAACTACGCTGAAAAAATAGCCACCTCGAAATTTTGATTGGATGTGTTTGGGAGAATGACGGGCGTTGGGGGGGCGGGCTAGTTGCCCTCCAATCACTTTCTACTATTAAAAAGGGCACTATCCCTTTAAATTTCCAATCGGATGGGCCTTTTTTGAAGTTTCTACAACAACGCCTTCTACAAAAACCTTATATGCCCCCAGGGCATATCTTAAAACCCTTGCCCTGAAGGTTCTGGGGGAGTTTCCTCCTCAAAAAAATATTTTCTATCTGGAAATCAACTACGCTGAACAAAATGGCTATCTCAAATTTTGATTGGATGTGTTTGGGGAAATAATGGGTGTGGGGGACGGGGGGGGGCTAGTTTTACTCGAGTCACTTTCGACTATTAAAAAGGGCACTAGCCCTTTAATTTCCAATCAAATGAGCCTGTTTTGAAGTTTCTACGACAACGCCTTTTTAAAAACCTTATATGCCCCCAAGGCATAACTTAAAACCCTTGCCCTGAGGGTTGTGGGGGAGTGTCCTCCTCAAAAATATATCTTCTATCTGGAAATCAACTAAACTGAACAAAATGGCTATCTCAAAATTTTGATTGGATGTGTTTGGGGGAATAATGCGCTTCGGGGGGGGGGGGCTAGTCTCCCTCCAATCACTTTCGACTATTCAAAAGGGTACTAGCTTTTTGAATTTCCAATCGAATGAGCTTTTTTTGAAGTTTCTACAACAATGCCTTCTATAAGAACCTTATATGTCCCCAGGGCATAAATTATAACTCGTGCCCTGATGTTTGTGGCTGAGTATCATCCTTTAAAATATATTTACTATCTTTATATCAACTATGCTGAACAAAATCGCTATCTCAAAACATTGATTCGATGTGTTGGGGAGAAGGATGGGCGGGGGGGTAGGGGGGCTAGTTACACTCCAATCACTTTCGACTATTAAAAAGGGCACTAGCCCTTTAATTTCCAATCGAATGAGTCTGTTGTGAAGTTTTTACGACAACGTCTTCTATAAAAACCTTATATGCCCCCAGGGCATTACTTAAAACCTTTGCCCTGACGGTTGTGGGGGAGTGTCCTCCTCAAAAATATATTTTCAGTCTGGAAATCAACTACGCTGAACAAAATGGCTATCTCAAAATTTTGATTGGATGTGTTTGGGGGAATGATGGGCGTGGGGGGGGGGGCTAGTTGCCCTACATCAAATGAGCCCTCTCTAAAGTTTATACGAGCATCCCTTCCATAAGAAATAATATGAAGGATCCTTAAATTACAACCCTTGCCCTGAGGGTTTTGGGGGAGTTGTAATCCTCAAAGACATAATTTACAGAACTTAAAACTACGTTTAATAAAATGGCTGTCTTAAAATTTTGATTGGATGTGTTTGGGGAAAAGGTGGGCGTGAGAGGGGGGTTAGTTACCCTCAAATCACTGTCGACTATTACAAAGGGTACTAGACCTCGGAATTTCCAATCGAATGAGCCTTTTTCGAAGTTTCTACGACACCGCCTTCTATAAAAACCTTATATGTCCCCAGGGTATAACTTAAAACCCTTGCCTTGAGGTTTGTGGGGGAATGTCCTCCTCAAAAACATATTTTCAATCTGAAAATCAACTACGCTGAGCAAAATGGCTATCTTAAAATTTTGATTGGATGTGTTTGGGGGAATGAAGGGCGAAGGGAGGGGGCTAGCTGCCACCACTAACGATTAGGTGTTTAAAAGGTCACGATCCATATGAAATTCAAATCGAATTAGTCTTTTTTGAAATTTTTGCCACAACGCTTTCTATGAAAACTTTATATACCCTCAAGTCCTAACTTAATAGCCTTGCCCTGACGGTTTCGGGGGATGTTCCTCCTCAAAAACCCATTTTATATCTGAAAATCAACTACGCTGAACAAAAAGGCTAGCTCAAAGTTTGGATTGAATGTGTTTGGGGGAATCCTGGGTGTGGGGGGGGCTAGTTGCCCTACAATCACTTTTGACTATTAAAAAGGGCCCTAGCCCTTTAAAGTTCTTATCGAAAGAACCTTTTTTGAAGTTTCTACGTCAACGCTTTCTATAAAAATCAACTACGCTGAACAAAAAGGCTAGCTCAAAGTTTTGAGTGAATGTGTTTGGGGGAATGATGGGCGTGGGGGGGGGCTAGTTGCCCTCCAATAACTTTTGACTATTAAAAAGGGCACTAGCCCTTTGAATTTCTAATCGAAAGAACCTTTTTTGAAGTTTTTACGACAACGCCTTCTATAAAAACCTTATATGCCCCCAGGGCATAACTTAAAACCCTTGTCCAAAGGGTTGTGGGGGATTGTCCTCCTCAAAAATCTATTTTCTATGTGGAAATCAACTACGCTGAACAAAAAGGCTAGCTCAAAGTTTTGATTGAATGTGTTGGGGGGAATACTGGGTGTGGGGGGGGGCTAGTTGCCCTCCAATAACTTTTGACTATTAAAAAGGGCACTAGCCCTTTGAATTTCTAATCGAAAGAACCTTTTTTGAAGTTTCTACGACAACGCTTCCTATAAAAATCAACTACGCTGAACAAAAAGGCTAGCTCAAAGTTTTGATTGAATGTGTTTGGGGGAATGATGGGCGTGGGGAGGGGCTAGTTGCCCTACAATCACTTTTGACTATTAAAAAGGGCCCTAGCCCTTTAAAGTTCTTATCGAAAGAACCTTTTTTGAAGTTTCTACGTCAACAACTTCTATAAAAACCTTATTTGCCCCCACGGCAAAACTTAAAACCCTTGTCCTGAGGGTTGTGGGGGAGTGTCCTCCTCAAAAACATATTTTCTATGTGGAAACCAACTACGGTGAACAAAATGGCTATCTCAAATTTTGATTGGATGTGTTTGGGGGAATGATGGGCGTGGGGGGGGGGCTAGTTGCCTCCAATCACTTTCGACTATTAAAAAGGGCACTAGCCCTTTGAATTTCCAATCGAATGAGCCTGTTTTGAAGTTTCTACGATAACGCCTTCTATAAAAACCTCATATGCCCCAAGGGCATAACTTAAAACACTTTCCCAGAGGGTCGTTGGGGAGTTTTCTCCTCAAAAATATTTTTTCTATCTGGAAATCAACTATACGGACCAAAATAGCCCTCATAGCATCAGTTTCGACTATTAAAAGGGCACTACCCATTGAATTTTTAATTGAATGAGTCTTTTTTGAAGTTTCTACGACAACGCCTTCTATAAAAACCTTATAAACCCCCAGGGCATAACTTAAAACCCTTGTCCTGAGGGTTTTGGGGGATTTTCCTCATAAAAAACATTTTTTATATCTGTAAATCAAAAACGCTGAACAAATTGGATATCTCAAATATTTTATTTTATTTTTTGTGGTAATTGATGGGCGTGGGGGGGGGGGCTAGTTGCCCTCCAATCACTTTCTACTATTAAAAAGGGCACTATCCCTTTGGATTCCCAATCGAAAGAGCCTTTTTTGAAGTTTCTATGACAACGCCTTCTACTAAAACCTTAAATACCCTCAGGGCATGACTTAAAACCCTTGCCTTAAGGGTTGTGAGGGAGTTTCCTACTCAGAAACATATTTCCTATGTAAAAATCAACTACGCTGAACAAAATGGCTATCTTAAAATTTCGATTGGATGTGTTTGGGGGAATGATGGGCATGGGGGGGGCTAGTTGCCCTCCAATCACTTTCGACTATTAAAAAGGGCACTATCTCTTTGAATTTCCAATCGAATGAGCGTGTTTTGAAGTTTCTACGACAACGCCTTCTATAAAAACCTTATATGCCCCCAGGGCATATCTTAACACCCTTGCCCTGAAGGTTCTGGGGGAGTGTCCTCCTCCAAAACATATTTTCTATCGGGAAATCAACTACGCTGAACAAAATGGCTATCTCAAAATTTTGATTGGATTTGTTTGGGGAAATGATGGGTGTGGGGGGCGAGTTGCACTCCAATCACTTTTGACTGTTAAAAAGGGCACTAGCCCTTTAATTTCCAATCGATTGAGCTCGTTTTGAAGTTTCTACGACAACGCCTTCTATAAAAACCTTATATGCCCCCAGGACATAACTTAAAACCCTTGCCCTGAGGGTTGTGGGGGAGTGTCCTCCTGAAAAATATGTTTTCAGTCTGGAAACCAACTACGCCGAACAAAATGGCTATCTCAAAATTTTTATTGGTTGTGTGTGGGGGAATAATGGGCGTGTGGAGGGGGGGGCTAGTTGCCCTCCAATCACTTTCGACTATTAAAAAGGGCACTAGCTTTTTGAATTTCCAATCGAATGAGCCTTTTTTGAAGTTTCTTCGACAACGCTTTCTATAAGAACCTTATATGCCCCCAGGGTATAACTTAAAACCCTTGCCCTGAGGGCTGTGGGGGAATGTCCTCCTCAAAAATATATTTTCTATCAGGAAATCAATTACGGTGAACAAAATGGCTATCTCAAAGTTTTGATTGGATGTGTGTGGGGAAATTATTGGCGTGGGGGGTGGGGGCTAGTTAAACTCCAATCACTTTCGCTTATTAAAAAGGGCACTAGCCCTATAATTTCCAATCGATTGAGCCTGTTTTGAAGTTTCTACGACAACGCCTTCTATAAAAACTTTATATGCCCCCAGGGCATAACTTAAAACCCTTACCCCGATGCTTGTGGGGGATTTTCCTCCTCAAAAATATGTTTTCAAAATTGAAATCAACTGTGTTGAACAAAACGACTATCTTAAAATTTTGATTGGATGTGTTTGGGGGAATGGTGGGCGTGGGGGGGGCTAGTTGCCCTCCAATCATTTTCGACTATTAAAAAAGGCACTAGAAATCTCGATTTCCAATCGAATGATCCCGCTCTGAAGTTTCTATGACGACCTCTTCCATATGAATTGCCTCTGGGAAAAAAAATAATAAATAATAATAAAACATTGGAGCCGTATGGCCTTTACTATAGGCAACGCTACAGCGTTGCCTCTGATTATTTATTATTATTTTTTCCCAGAGGTGTTTCAAATAGAAGGGGTCGTTGTAGAAACTTCAAAGGGGGCTCATTCGATTGAAAATCGAGAGTTCTAGTGCCCTTTTTAATAATCGAAAGTGATTGGAGGGCATCTAGCCCCCCCCCACGCCCATCATTCCCCCAAACACAACCCCCAAACAAAGTGATTGGAGGGTAGCTAGCCCCCCTCCCCCGCCCATCATTCTCCGAAAAATATCCAATCAAAATTTTGTTCAGCGTAGTTGATTTCCAGATAGAAAATATGTTTTTGAGAAGGACACTCTCCACAACCCCCAAGGCAAGGGTTTTAAGTTATACCCTGGGGGCATATAAGGTTTTTATAGAAGGTGTTACCGTAGAAACTTCAAAAAAGGCTCATTCGATTGGAAATTCAAAGGGCTAGTGCCCTTTTTAATAGTCGAAAGTGATTTGAGGGCATCTAACCCCCCTCTCACGCCCACCTTTTCCACTCACGACAGCCATTTTATTAAACGTAGTTTTAAGTTCTGGAAATTATTCTTAGAGGATGACAACTCCCCCGCAGCCCTCAGGGCAAGGGTTGTAAGTTATGCCCTGGGGGCATATAAGGTTTTGTATAGACAAAGTTGTCGTAGAAATTTCAGAAAGGGCTCATTCGATTGGAAATTTAAATGGCTAGTTCCCTTTTTAATAGTCAAAAGTGATTCTAAGGCAACTGACATCCCTTCCACGCCCACCATTTCCCCTAGCACATCCAATCAAAATTTTGATATAGCCATTTTGTTCAACATAGTTGAAAGATCTGGAAAATATATGTTTGAGCAGGACACTCCCCCCACGGTCTTCAGGGGCAATGGTTATAAGTTACGATCTGGGGGTATATATGGTTCTTATGGAAGGAATGCTCGCATAAACTTCAGCAAGGGCTCATTTGATTGGAAATTGAAAGTTCTAGTTCAGTTTTTAAGCGTCAAAAGATATTGGAGGGTAACCAGCTTCCCCCCCCCCCCCCCAACCCCTTTTTTCGCAAATGCCTCCAATAAAAATTTTAAGATAGCTATTCTGTTAAAAATAGTTCAAAGATCATACAGCAAAAATTCCGGTGTTGACACAACCCACCAGGACCCGGGGGCAGGCGTTTTAAGTTATGCCCTGGGGGCATATATGGGTCTTATGGAAGGGATGCTCGCATTAACTTCAAAGCGGGCTTATTTGATTGGAAATTGATAGTTCTAGTACACTTTTTCACAGTCAAATGAGATTGGAGGGCACCTAGCCCCCCCTCCCGCTTCGCCCTTTTTTCCTCAAACCCATCCGATAAGAACTTTGAGATAGCTTTTTTTTAAATAGTTCAAAGGTCATGTAATGAAAACTCAGGGGTCAACACAGCCTCCCAGGGCCCGAAGACAGGTGCTGTAAATTAATCCCTGGGGGAATATTCGGTTCTTATTGAAGGGACGCTCGTAAAAAATTCAGAGATGGTTCATTTGATTGGAAATTGAAAGTTCTAGTTAAGTTTTTTAGAGTCAAAAGAGACTGGTGGGCAACTAGCCCCCCCCCCCCCCCATCCCTTTTTCCCCAAATGCATCCAATAAAAATATTGAGATAGGCATTAAGTTAAAAATTTCTCAAAAGTCAGATAACATAAACTCAGGTGTCGTCACAACCCCCAAGGGCCCGGGGGCAGGCGTTGTAAGTTATGCCTTGGGGCATAAATTGTTTGTATGAAAGGGATGTTCGTATAAACTTCAGAGAGGGCTCATTTGATTGGATATTGAAAGTTCGATCTCACTTTTTAATAGTCAAAAGAGATCCGAGGGCAGCTAGCCCTCGATGACCCATCTGATGAAAATTTTGAGATAGACATCTTGTTAAAAATAGTTCAAAGGCTGGATAAGAAAAAATCCGGTGTCAATAGAACCCCCCAGGGCACAGGGGAAGACATTCTAAGTTATGCCCTAAGGGCATGTATGGGAGAGTCGGGAACCCTGTGACAAGTTCAACTTAAAGCTCAATATCTCCTAAATTTACAGTCTGAATTTCTTGCATCAAACATCAAGCTGTGGCAAAATCATTTGGCTTTTACTGGGATTTTTCTCAGATTTTTATTGCTCGCAGTAAAATTAGCAAGACTTATTTTTCAGAGGGTCCCGATTTGTCCCAGAGTACCACTTGTGCGGGTACTATGGGTCAGGGTGGTGGGTACTTTGGGACACCATGATAAATCAATTAAAACTTCGTATATTTTGTGGTATAAACTGTAAAAATACAATATACTTATTAAAAAAATTATTCAACAGAGTAGTGGGTCAGGTCTGCATCAAAGCTGATCATCTTGGCAATGCGCTTAGTTCCGCCCGAGATCATTAGAACTGGCAATTTCATCACTACTTCTGAACTATCGAAAAATATTTCATCTCGCTCTTTTGGAAACGTCAACCTCCAGGCTGGAACCTTTCGTTTCAAAAAATTTACAGTGTAGCCGTCTGGCTCAGCCTGAAGCAATTCACCAGTGTAGAATTTCGATCCCTTTTTCCCCTTGTACTCGACTAGAACAAAGTCACCGGAACAGATACTGGGAGTCACAGACTCCTCTTCTGCTAATCGAAAATTTCAGAGCAGAAGGAGTCGTCAGAATTATCGTCACACTCAAAATCCCCTGGTCCTGCTTCATCTCCGCTTTCGTCACTGAACGTTAGCAATCTCTTGGTAGTTTTCTTCTGAATCTTCGGCTTTTTGGCAGGAGGCGCTTTCTTGATTTTCTTTAGATCCTTCTTCTCTTTTTTTGCCTTCCTTTCGTTTTCTGCAGCTTGGATCACGTCTTTCACCGGTGTAGAAGTCAATATCTTGGATACTCCAGGCTTCCTGCCTGTCTTTCTGTTTGTAGCTTCCCTTCTTGGCAGGGGTATAATATCATCTGGCACAACAAACGAGGTTGAATGGTTCGTAGTGCTGGGACTCTGGCTCAACCGAAGCTCCTGTGGATCTGGTTAAGTTTTGTCAACAGTGGACTGATTTCCCAGCACTGTAGTATCTTCTCGTGGCAAAGCAGGAAGAAAGTCAGACTCTTGCCACACTCCAGTATTCAGCGGAAAATTCCAGGCTTTGAGAATCCGCTAGTGATGTTAGTCTGAGATAAGGCCTTAGGAAAAGCAACCCCCAGTAATTCACCGATCTCATATTCCGTCACTGCTCGATCAGGATGAAGTCTCAACCACTTCTCCATTGCTTGTGACCAGTAAGTCTTTAAAGGTCCATAAACCGAAACGTTGAGAGGTTGCAACCTGGATGATTTGTATGACGGGAACGTAAGTAAATGTATTCCCTTTTCTTTGGCCAACAAAATTGCATCGTAACTGGTGTGACTTTTGTGATTGTCCATCAGAATCAAGACACGATTCTCAGGAGATGGGTGGACATGCAATACAAAGTGCTCAAAATACAGCAAAAACAGATCCTTTGTCATCCAAGCATTTCCAGGCTTGCCACTTGCTATTCCAGCAGTCTGTGGGGGGCTCCATCAAGAAGCCTTTCTACAAAACGTGCTCGTGGGAAAATCAGAGAGGGTGAAATAAATCCTCCCATGGCATTTATAGCGTCCACCATGGTCACCAGCTTTCCTCTCTCTTGGGAAGTCGTTGCAGCAAGCTGCTTTACTCCCTTCGGGCTCAGCACTCCTTGACACTTGGTCTGGACATTCGTTAGCCCAGTCTCATCGAGGTTGAAGATCCAGCTAGCAGGGAGCTTGTATTTTGAATACAACTCTCCGAGATTTTTGTAAAAAGTGCCAAGAGCAACACGATTGAAACCAAGGTTTCTCTGGATACTTGTAGGTTCTGGCCTTCGAAGCAAAATGGAAGGATGTTTTCTAAGAAAGCCATACAACCAGTCTTTGCCTGCAGACTTTTCTTTGTCCCAGTTTGCCGAATATGCAAGTCCGTTTCGTTTCGCCATAAGCCAAGCAAGCTCTCTGGCTCTTTTGCTGGAGAGACCATAGTGCATTCGGGCTGCTTGAAGGATGTACTCTTCAAGTTGAAGCTCCTGCTCAATCGTAAATACTCGCCTGTTGTTATAGGCGGGAGTGTAACAAAACTCTTCTTTTTCTTCATCCGTTCTGTCACGAAACGCAGTGGCATATCTGCTAAGAGTTGACCGCTGGACATTGTAAACTTCAGCAGCTGCTCGAAGTGGAATCCCATAAAGGTGAGCTTTTACTGCTTTCTTCATGTCCTCCTCATTCCAGGAGTAAAGCGACGGATCAGCTTTCCTCGTTTTTGGCATTCTAAAACAAAAGAAAGAGTTTTTAGTTTATATACTAAGTTTAAGTTCTTCTAAGTTTATATATTAGGTAAAATTTAAATTTTATTGAATAATTAGAATGTATGGAGCTTCTGATTGAATTTAGTTTTATGGAATATAGAAATAATATATGATTTTGTATGATATAAAGAAAAAAATTATTGAATTTAGATTTGAAGTATTTGAGATTTAAATTGTAGGTTTTAGATTTGAGGTCTTGGATTTGAGGACTTAGATTTGAATTAGTGGAGTGTGTTTTATGAAAAAAATTGAGTAAATTTTTAGGGGATGTAGATATAGTATAGGATTTTTATCAATTTTTAGATTATAGATTCCAAGTAATTTGTTTAATGATTGTTGGAATTTATTTTAAACTAGTGGAATTTATTTTATGTGTTGAGGGGGATACGATTGGCCTGGATTGTAACATATTTGATTTTTGGGATTTTTTTGGGGGATTGTTGTAGCTACCTAATAACACAAGGCCCATCGAAAGTAGAAAAACGAAAGGAAGAAAGTCAACATAAGACAAGAAGCATACTCTTGAAAGTTCTCTAGGCTAAAGCAATCAAGGGTACCCTGGGACACAATGAACTGAACCTGTCCCGGTGTACCCTGGAACACTCGTCCTAGAGTACCCTAACAATACGAACTTAAGAAAAAAAAATTAGATCAGCCACTAGATGGCAGAAAAACACAGCAAAATTTATACCATCGAAAAGCTCATAAATTTCTCTATCTAATGGGCTATTAGCAATTTTCTAGAAGCTGCTTAACTAAGAGTACCGTAGAATTTTGCAAAACAAAAATGTTTTTCAAAAACCAAATAAAAAATTCTTACCTAAATTTTGTGATAGAAAGTTGGACATACGAACACTATACTTCATCTACAAATAGTCCAAGCGGTGGCGTTTGAGGTATGAGTAGTTGCAGATTTTTAGCTTGAAGTTTTCTGTCAAAAGTACACGTGTCTCAACGGCCCTGCGTCCCAACGTAACCGACTCTCCCCTATGGTTCTTATGAAAGGGATGCTCGTATAAACTTCATAGAGGGCTCATTTAATTGGAAATTGAAAGTTCTAGTTCACTTTTTAAGAGTCAAGAGAGTTAAACTAGCCCCCCTTCCACGCTCTTTTTCCCCCAAACCTGTCCTGCTACAAATTTTATGATAGCCAGTGTTTTAGAAATTGTTAGAAAATTAGATAACAAAAACGCCCCTTCAGAGCCCGGGGGATAGGCGTTGTAAGTGTTGTCCTGGGAGTGTATATGGTTCTTATGAAAGGGATACTCGTATAGACTTCAGAAGGGGCTCTTTTAATTGGAAATTGAAAGTTCTAGTTCAATTTTTAAGAGTCAAAAGATATCCGAGGGCAACTAGCCCCCCCCACACACACCCTATTTTCCCCAAGCCCATCTGATAAAATTTTTATAATAGCCATTTCATTAAAAATAGTTCAAAGGTCAGATAAGATAAATTCCTGCGTCGACGGAACCCGCCAGGGCCCGGAGGCAGGCGTTATGAGTAATGCTCTAGGGGCATATATAGTTCTTATGGAAGGGATGCAGGTATAATCTTCGGAGAGAGCTCATTTGATTTGAAATTGGAAGTTCTTGTTCACTTTTTAAGTGAACAAGAAGAGATCGGAGTCAAAAGAGATCAGAGGGCAACTAGCCCCCCTCCTTCACGCCCTAAATGCATCAGATAAAAATTTTGAGATAGACATTTTGTTAAAAAAAATTCAAAAATCTGATAACAAAAACTCCGGTGTCGAAACAGCCCCCCAGGGCCCGGGAGTAGGCGTTGTAAATTATGCCCTGGGAGCATATATGGTTGTTATGGAAGAGGATACTCGTATAAACTTTCTAGAGGGCTCGTTTGATTTGAAATTGAAAGTTGTAATTCACTTTTTAAGAGTCAAAAGTGATTGGAGGGCAGCTAGCCTCCCCTCACACTCCATTAATTTTTTTCCCAGAGGCACTTCATATGGAAGGGGTCGTCGTATAAACTTAAAAGGGGGCTCATTCAATTGGAAATCGTGAGTTCAAATGCCCTTTTTAAGAGTCGAAAGTGATCAGAGGGCAACTGGCCCCCAAGCCCTTTTTCCCCAAATACATCTGATAAAAGATTTGAGGTTGCCATTTTTTTTTTTTTAATAGTTGAAAGATCATATAACAAAAACACCTTTACGTTTGGTCATTTCGTTATAAATAGTTCAAAGATCAGATAAGAAAAACTCCTGTGTTGACCCCCCCCCCCCACAGGGCTGGGGCAGGCGTTGTAAGTATTGCTGTGGGGGCAAATATGGTCTTATGGAAGGTATGCTCGTTTAAAATTCAAAGTGGGTTTATTTGAATGGGAATTAAAATTTGCAGTTCATTTTCTAAGAGTGAAAAAAGATCCGACGGCAACTAGCCGCTTACACCCTTCATGCCTTTGATTGATTCGAATGGATAACCTCATCTGATAAAAAATTCATGTGACCGATTTTTAAAAAACAGTTAAACCATCAGATATTAAAACTCCAGGGTCGACAAAACCCCCCAGGGCCCACGATAGGCGTTTTGAGTTATACTCTGGGGGTATATATGGTTCTTATAGAAGGGATACTCGTATAAACTTCAGAGAGGGCTCATTTTATTGAATATAGAAATTTTTAGTTCACTTTTAAAGAGTCAAAAGAGACTAAAGATTAATCTAGTCCCCCCCACGCCCTTTTTCTCCAAATCCATCCGAAAAAAAAATTTGAGATAGTAATTTTGTTAAAAATAGTTCAAACATCAGATAATAAGAACTTCGAGGTTGACACAAACAAATTTTTTCACTTGCATATTGCTACTTTTATTCCAATTTTGATACTTTGACTGAATATTTGATTTTTTTTAAGTTTGATTATCAAATAGAGAATTTTTAAGCGCTTCAAATAGTTTGCAATCAAAAACAAACAAAAATTAATGAAAAAAAAAACTCCTAAAAATAATTTTTTAAAATAAAAGTAAAGTCAATTTTAAAATTAAGCTCAGCATATACAAATACCTTTTAAAATCCAAACTCAAAACGACCAGAAATTACTATTAAAGAATAAATGAAACCCAAAACGAACAGAAATTAAATAAACAGTCATAGCAAAAACATACAACAAGCAATAAAATAAATAAATAAATAGATCTTGAAGCGAGTAATGCTTAGATTGAATATGAAAATCAAGCTTAAAACAAAAACAAATATTTGCTATTAAAGTATAAATAAAACTTAAAACGAACAGAAATTAAATAAACAATCAATGCGAACAAACATACAATATATATCAATATAAATGAATAAATAAATCTTAAAACGAGTGAAACTTGAATTAAATACGCAATTCAAGCTTGGATCTAATAAAAATAACTACACACACGAGTCTGGGTATCGCCACACTACAGAAGACTAAAACCTACTACGTCATTGGCGATTTACTGAAAACTAATTATATTACAAATGTTTTCTTTTGTACTTAATATTGAAAATAAATATTAAAATTACAGTAAAATTTTGAACTGATGAGCTTTTAACAATTAACATCATTGTGAAACAAATATTCAGTTTAATTTATTAGTTCTTTTCAAGATTGGTCAAGAAACATATAGTTTCACTACAAACAAAATTTGTATACTGCCCACTTCTTTAACTGTAAAAACCTAAAGCCTTCTGCGTCAAAGGTGCTTTACTGAAAACGAATTATTTGTATATTACAAATTTATTCTTTTCCAGTTCTTACAGCATTGAAAATGAAAATAAAAATTACAGTGGAAAAAAAATCTTGAACTGATGGATCTTTCAACAATTAATATCATTATATATCTAATATTCAATTTGATTTTGTTTATACTTTCCAAGACTGTTCCAGACTCATATAGTTTTGCCATTTTTTTAACTCTGCCATTTTTAGTAACTAGTCGTGTTATTTTGTTATGAAAACATTCTATGGCTTGTAGGCATTGTTATTTGAGCAGAAAGCTGCACCTCAAACTTTGTGGAACATGCATTTTCTTGAAGGAAGCACTAAAATATAATAAAATGTCAAGTTTCGGAGTGTTCCACCACTCGCAAGCAAGTACCATTGGTATTTTTGAATCCGCATGGTCAATTTAGAGGGTGGAGGGTTGGCTAATTCTCGTAGCAGCCCCATTCTGTCGTGGTATGATTCACATTTTCAACACCTGGCGTCCGGACTATCATATAATCTACCAAGCATACAACTACCCCATATCAGTATCAATAAATAAATGAAACCCAAAAACGAACAAAAATTAAAATAAATATTAGAGTCATACTCATAACGAGCATAAATTAATATGAGTAGGGTTCAAAACCCCTATGCTTTCTAAAAGCCAGAATATAATTTGTACTTTACTGAAAAAAAAATCAAATGAGTTTACTGAAAAAAAATGGGCATTGTCAATTTAATATGCATATGCTGATATTTATTCCCTAAAATCTTAATTAATTTTTTGATTTCTTAAAGTTACAAAAGTGAAAACATTTCAAAGAATTGTTTTCAGTAAAGCGCCAATGACGCAGTAGGTTTTAGGCTTTTGCAGTGAGGCGATACCCAAACTCGTGTGTATAGTTATTTTTATTCGATTCAAACTTGATTTGCATATTTAATTTAAGTTTCACTTGTTTTAAGATTTATTTATTCATTTACATTAATATATATTGTATGTTTGTTCGTATTGATTGTTTATTTAATTTCTGTTCGTTTTAAGTTTCATTTATACTTTAATAGCAAATCATTTGTTTTCGTTTTAAGCTTGATTTTCATATTCAATCTAAGCATTACTCGCTTTAAGATCTATTTATTCATTTATATTATTACTTGTTGTATGTTTTTTGCTATGATTGTTTATTGTTTATTATCGGAAAGTTTTTTTTTAATTAATAATAATAAAACATTGGAGCCGTATGGCCTTTACTATAGGCAACTCTATAGCGTTGCCTCTGATTATACTAGAATACACTCGTTTAAAGAGGACCTACATTACTATTACTTAAAATATTACCATAGGGGACTTGCACAATCTCTATTTAGCCTTGAATGGGTATAGGTTTATCTAGCTGAATACCTTTTTGTCACGATTGCAGACTGACTTTCTTTTAATCCAAATTTGAACCATAACAGAAGTTTTGCAATTTCCATTATCCTCAAGGCTTATTAGTACTCCAATGCTTACCAATGTGCTTTCTAAGAAAAAAAAACACGTTAGTTATTGGGATGCTGATAATAAGAGGGGATAATTATGACACCATTTATCTGAAAATTATTTTATACACCACTTCATGTTCATATGAAATAAGTTCACGAGTAACTCATTCTTCAAACTCACTCACTCTTCAAACAATTGAAAATTTTTAAATGAGTTTCTTTTCGACTGAAAATAAGGAGCAACATTAAAACTTAAAACGGAGAGAAATCACCCCGTGTGTGAGGGGGGTTACCCCTTCCTCAACCCTCGCTCTCTTTAAAGTAAGACCTTATAGTTCTTGAAAAACATTTCTCATTGAAATTCAAAGACCCTTGTGTTTGATCAGTCTTTCTTAAGGAATTGTGACAAAAAGTCAAACTTTAACGTAAATATCAAGTTTTGAGCAAAGGGTAGCCCCCTTCATATACAGAACAATTTCTGTTCGTTATAATTTTTAATGCTGCTCCTTACTTTCAGTCGAAAAAACTTCTTTTTTAAAGATTTAACTCTGATTGTTCTTCAAATCATGCTTTAAAATCCCCTCCCACCCCCCCCCCCCTCGTGTAAAGTTTACCCAGGAAAGCTTCTTCTCAAACTTTCTTCTCCACGGAAAATACCCTCACAGAAAGTTTTCCCTAAATAAACTTCCGTACATTACCCAATAACAAATACTATATGTGAATAATGGGCAAATTAAGTGAATTACAATCTTTCCCCAGGGGTTATGTGGGGTACTGTCATCCCAAAAGACATAGTTATTGGGCATTTCAACTAGTTTGAATCTTAAAATTTTGATCGTATGTCCTTGGGAGTAAAAAGGGACGTGGGAGGGGTGCTAGTAACCCTCCAATGCTTTTGGTCACTTTTAGAGGCCACTAGAACTTTTGATTTACGTTCGAATGAGCCTTCTTGTGATCTTCTAAAACTATTGCTTTGATACGATCACCCCCGGAAAAAAAAAATAATAATAAGCCGTGATGTTTCTACTGTTGAAAAATACAAAATTCCACATTTTTGTTGATACGAGATTAAAATCCCTGCTATGGGGTTATCAGATATGTTGAATTTGATGGTACGTTTTTCATTAAGATCGCTGGGATTTGTTGTGTGTTTTACCGCTTTTTCGAATATCAGGGAATTTCATCAGGTTCGTTGCTTTTGATGAGCAACATTAAACCTATAGAATTTTATATATATAGAGTCAGTATAGAAATTCAATTCTTTTTATATATTGTTCATTATCAAAATTCCATGTTTTTAGAGTTTCGGTTACTTCTGGACAGAGTCACTCCTTACTTATAAGGAACCGTTTGAAAGTTTAACAAATACATTCACGTTAGGGATTAGGGCACTTAGAGGACTAGCAGGATATGCAACGTCCGTAATGGGCCTGGCACCAGGAAATATTTCAAAAGAAAATCGATCGTAATAGAAATATATTTAATTTTTAAAATTGCTCAGTGCCTGTTCTAGCAGAAGATATATTTAAGACATTGAGTTTAGCCAACCAGACCAACGCTGAAGACTGAAGTACTAATTGCTGAAGATAAAAAAAATAAAAAAAATACCTAGGCGAATTAACGATTTGGCATATTCTATTAACCAGAATAAAAAAAAGGTTATAGGCGTTTACCCCCCCCCCACAGCGATTACCCCCCGGAAAATACACCCCCGCAGAAAATACCCCCCTGCGGAAATGCCCCCCGGAAAATTCCTCCCGGAAAATACCCCCCCCGCGAAATATTTAGCCTACTGGAGGGGGTATTTTCCGCGGGGGGTATTTTCCGCGGAGGGGGGGGGGGTTCCGGGGGGATATTTTCTGCGGGGGTATTTTCAGTGGGGGGTATTTTTCTGGGTGTGTATTTTCCGCGGGGGGGGGGTATTTTCCAGGGGGGATATTTTCCGGGGGTGTTTTCCCCGAGGGGGGGGTATTTTCCTAATTGGTAATCGCCGGGGGGGGGGTAAACACCGGCCACCAAAAATAAAGTAGTATAAACTACTAACAGAGTAATAGGAAGAGTAATAAGATGAACCATCCAAACTATAATATCAAACCCAAATAGCATCTGCAATAAAATGTAAGGATGAACCATAGAATAATAGGTTGCATGAAAAAAAGAACACAAAGGAAAAAGTGGCAAGTAGAACATCTTTGAAAATGGAAAAAAACGGTCAATGATATAGTTTTCAGGGCCAGTCATGACGGAAAAATATTTTTCTGGTTTGTCTTAACCACAGTTCATATAATTATCCAGTAAGCTTATCGCAGATCATTTCTGGTCTTCGTTCTCGGTGCGAACAAAAAGCTCCTCCCACTTCTTCGTGCAGTTATTAATAGCGGGTTTCCACTTGTTTCCGATTGTTTCGCGTAAAGTGCATTATTTGTAATAGCGGGTTTCCACTTGTTTCCGATTGTTTCGCGTCTGACTTGTCTACCCGTGAAAAGATCTGACGCCGCTTATGTTTCTACGTTCTCTGGAGCACTCGCACCCCGGTCTGGGTTTTTATAATGGGTGAGATGGGGAATGATCATACTGGATAATTATATGAACTGTGGTCTTAACTTACCATAATGCGAGGCTATAGGTAAAGGCACGTGAGTGAAATAGAAAATGTAACAGCCTTAAGTTTATTTCAAATTGGCTTTAAGCCAATTTTTCTGTTTCTCTAAAAATAAATTAGAAGACACGGAAGGCTTTGCCGCCTTCATTAGAAATTTGTTTTAATTTTGGGCTAGATTATAAAAGGAATTTACATCAAGACTTTGAATAAACTTTTTCAGTGAACTCTCTGTGAAAACAATCTAGTGAATAATCCGGAAGTTCATTATTTTGTGAATGACCCGAAAAGTGATTTATTTTATTTTTGTGTATAAATATGCTAGTTTCAATTATATTATTTTAGTAATTCTACTGATGACTATCACTGTATATGTGATCGAAATATTTGGACTTTTATACCTGCTATTTTCATTGTCTAAATAAATGGATTTATCGGTATTGGAAAAATTATTTGTTCGAGATTCGTTAGTTCAAATTTAGATCGTTTTAAAACGAGCCATGACTTAGCTTGTTGTGCACCGAGTGTGGATTTGGCTCTTTTAGCACCTGATTATGGATTAGCTAGCTTCTTGAACTAAATGATAATTGAGGTCAGTTTTGTACCAAGTTAGCCCTCAGCTTGGACTTGGCTCATTTTTACGCCGTGTCAAAAGTTATTCTTTTGTTACACTTACTCAGTACTTAGTTCTTTATGTAGCAGATTAGAATTTTGTCCGTTTTCACACCGGATCCAAACTTAGCTTATGGTTCCAATAAGTGAAAACTTAACTAGTTCTTCTACAGCATCACCTAAATTTCTCAGCTTGGACTAGGCTTTTTTTTCACTGGGTTAGAACTTAGATTACTTCAGCAAGATCTCAGTTTTTCATCGAGTTAAAAATTATGCTCACCATTGCACCAAATCAGTCTCCAGCTTGTATTTAGCTCGTTTTGCAAAAAAAAAAAAAAAAAAAAAAAAAAAAAAAAAAAAAAAAAAAAACAGTACTTTGCTCGTTATTGCTGTGAATTAGGGCTTCACTTGTCCTTGCAACGAACCAGGACTTGGTACAACTTTGTTCCAATTCAGTCCACGGCATAAGACTAGCAGTAGAAAGCTATCTAAAGGTCCGAACAGGGCTCCATATATGGGCATAGAGTCCCTAGGGAGAACACCTGTGCTGTCAGTCGTGACGGGGCACCATATATGGGCATGGACTCCCTAGGGGAAATGGATTTCTGAGAATTGTTTCCGGGGCGAAGTTTATTAATGTCTTTGATGTATTTCCAAGGAGAATTGTCTCCGGGCGAAGTTCATTAATGTCTTTGGAGTTCTTCCAGGAGAATTGTTTCCGGGTGAATTTTGCAAATGCGCATTAACGGTGGGGAAGAGATATTTTGATCTTAGAGATGAAGAGATTAACGCGGGAAAGGGTTTCTTAGTAATTTCAAATGTGACAGCGCAGGGATGCCAAAAACAAAAGGAACACGCAGAAATTACGTTTAGGGGTTATTCGGGCGAAGCCGTTTTAGACATTTTAGGGAATTATTTCGGCAAAACAGTTAGAGACATTTTAAAAGATGATTTTAGAAGATGTTTTAGAAGAGAATTTGAGGGTGAAACTCTGTGGTCGTTATAATACACAAGTTCCATTTGAACAGTGTCGTGAGGTCCTCAACCCCAACCCCAAAGGGCTCCGATTCCCCTACCTCAACCCCAAAGGAACCCCCCCCAAAGGAACCCCCCACCACGTGTGTGTGTGTGTAAGTTTTTTTTGTGTGTGTAAGTTTTTTTGTGTGTGTAAGTTTTTGTGTGTGTGTAAGTTTTTGTGTGTGTGTTAGTTTTTGTGTGTGTATTATTTTTTTTGTTTGTGTAAGTTTTTTTGTGTGTGTAAGTTTTTGTGTGTGGTTGTAAGTTTTTGTGTGTGCGTAAGTTTTTGTGCGTGTGTAAGTTTTTGTGTGTGGGTGTTAGTTTTTGAGTGTTTGTGTAAGTTTTTGTGTGTGTATCAGTTTTTTTGTGTGTATAAGTTTTTGTGTGTGTGTGAGTTTTTTTGTGTGTGTCTAAGTTTTTGTGTGTGTGTTAGTTTGTTTTTGTGTGTAAGTTTTTGTGTTTGTAAGAGTTTTTGTATGTGTAAGTTTTTGTGTGTGTGTTTAAGTTTTTGTGTGTGTGTAAGTTTTTGTGTGTGTTACAGTTTTTGTGTGTGTGAAAGTTTTATTGAGTGTGTAAGTTTTTTTGTGTGTGTAAGTTGTTGTGTGTGTGTGTTTAAGTTTTTGTGTGCGTGTAAATTTTTGTGTGTGTGTAATTTTTTTGTGTGTGTTAGTTTTTTTGTGTGTGTGTGTAAGTTTTTGTGTGTCTGTAAGTTGTTGTGTGTGTGTGTGTGTGTAAGTTTTTGTGTGTTTGTAAGTTTTTGTGTGTGTATAAGTTTTTGTGTGCGGGTAAGTTTTTGTATGTGCGTAAGTTGTTGTGTGTGTGTGTTTGTGTGTGTGTGTAAGTATGTGTGTGTGTGTGTGTGTAAGTTTTTGTGTGTTTGTAAGTTTTTGTGTGTCTGTAAGTTTTTGTGTGCGTGTAAGTTTTTGCGTGTGTGTAATTTTTTGTATGTGTGTGTAAGTTTTTGTGTGTGTGTAAGTTTTTTTGTGTGTGTAAGTTTGTCTGTGTGTGTAAGTTTTTGTGTGTGTGTAAGTTTTTTTGTGTGTGTAAGTTTTTGTGTGTGTGTAAGTTTTTTTGTGTGTGTAAGTTTTTGTGCGTGTGTAAGTTTGTGTGTGTGTGTAAGTTTTTGTGTGTGTGTCAGTTTTTGTGTGTCTGTGTGTGTGTGCGTAAGTTTGTGTGTGTAAGTTTTTGTGTTTGTAAGTTTTGTGTGTGTGTGTGTAATTTTTTGTGTGTGTGTAAGTTTTTGTGTGTGTGTGTGTGTGTGTAAGTTTTTGTGTGTGTGTAAGTTTTTGTGTGTGCCCATTTTGAAGTTGGAAAATATTTATATTATTTGGAAAAAAATAGAAATGATCAATAACTAATTTCTTTTTCATTGAGAATATTCAGAATAGAACTTGAACTTTTCTTCACTTCGTTGAGAAAATTAAAAATTGAACTAGAACTTTTTATCTTCCGGGAAAGTATTCACACCTATGCTATAGCTATTTGTATCTACTAGGTAAAAATTTACAATAGAACTTTAAATTTATTTATTTCTTTGGTGAACTTAAAACTGAAGCGGAAGATTTTTGTTTTCTCCAGAGAAAATAAAAAGATTCCACAGATTATTTTCCATGAAGATAAAAAGTTTCACTTTAATTTTAAATTTTCTTAAATTCAATTCCAACCTGTCTCAAAGAGATGAAACAATTTAAAGTTCTATTCCAAATATTTTCCCGGAAGAAGAAAAGTTCAACTTCAACTCTGAATTTTCTCAATGAAAATGAAATAAGTTATTGATCAAATCTATTTTCCCAAAATAATATAAAATTTTACACTTCAATTCAGATTTTTCTCAAAGAGATGAAAAAAATTAAAATACTGTTCCAAATTTTTCTTAGAAGATAGAAAAGTTCAAGTTCTCTTCTGAATTTTACCAAAGAACATAATTCAATTCTAATTTCTCCAGAGAAAATAAAAAGCTTCCACTTCAGTTTCAAGTTCACCAAGACATAAAAAATTTAAAGTTCAGTTCTAAATTTTTCCGTAGAAGATAGAAAAAGTTATACTATGATTGCAATTATTTTCCATGAAGATAAAAAGTTTCACTTTAATTCAAAATTTTCTTAAATTCAGTTCCGACTTTTCACATAGAAATGAAAAAATTTAAAGTTCTGTTCCAAATTTTTCATTGAAGATAGGAAAAGTTATACTTTGATCGTGAATATTCAAGTTCTTTTCTGAATTTTACCAAAGAACATAATTCAATTCTAATTTCTCCAGAGAAAATGAAAAGCTTCCACTTCAGTTTTAAGTTCACCAAGACATAAAAAATTTAAAGTTCAGTTCTAAATTTTTCCGTAGAAGATAGGAAAAGTTATACTATGATTGTGATTATCTTCTATGAAGATAAAAAGTTTCACTTTAATTCTAAATTTTCTTAAATTCAGTTCTGACTTTTCTCAAAGAGATGAAAAAATTTAAAGTTCTGTTCCAAATATTTTCCCGGAAGAAGAAAAGTTCAACTTCGATTCTGAATTTTCTCAATGAAAATGAAATAAGGTTATTGATCAATTCTATTTCCCCAAAATAATATAAAAAGTTTCCACCTAATTTCAGATTTTTCTCAAAGAGATGAAAAAAATTTTAATATTGTTCCAAATTTTTCATAGAAGATAGAAAAGTTCAAGTTCTCTTCTGAATTTTACCAAAGAACACAATTCAATTCTAATTTCTCCTGAGAAAATAAAAAGCTTCCACTTCAGTTCTTTAAGTTCACCAAGACATAAAAAATATAAAGTTCAGTTCTAAATTTTTCCTTAGAAGATAGGAAAAGTTATACTATGATTGTGATTATTTTCCGTGAAGATAAAAAGTTTCACTTTAATTCTAAATTTTCTTAAATTCAGTTCCGACCTTTCTCAAAGAGATGAAAAAATTTAAAGTTCTGTTCCAAATATTTTCCCGGAAGAAGAAAAGTTCAACTTCGATTCTGAATTTTCTCAATGAAAAGGAAATAAGTTATTGATCAATTCTATTTTCACAAAATAATATAAAAAATTTTCCATTTCAGTTCAGATTTTTCTCAAAGAGATGAAAAATTTAAAATACTATTTCAAATTTTTCATAGAAGATAGAAAAGTTCAAGCTCTCTTCTGAATTTTACCAACGAACACAATTCAATTCTAATTTCTCCAGAGAAAATAAAAAGCTTCCACTTCAGTTTTAAGTTCACCAAGACATAACAAAATTTAAAGTTCAGTTCTAAATTTTTCCGTAGAAGATAAGAAAAGTTATACTACGATTGTGATTATTTTTTATGAAGATAAAAAGTTTCACTTTAATTCTAAATTTTCTTAAATTCAATTCCGACTTTTCTCAAAGAGATGAAAAAATTTGAAGTTCTGTTCCAAATATTTTCCCGGAAGAAGAAAAGTTCAACTTCGATTCTGAATTTTCTCAATGAAAATGAAATAAGTTATTGATCAATTCTATTTCCACAAAATAATAGAAAAAGTTTCCACTTCAGCTCAGATTTTTCTCAAAGAGATGAAAAAATTTTAAATACTGTTCCAAATTTTTCATAGAAGATAGAAAAGTTCATGTTCTCTTCTGAATTTTACACAGTTCAATTCTAATTTCTCCAGAGAAAATAAAAGGCTTCCACTTCAGTTTTAAGTTCACCAAGACATAAAAAATTTAAAGTTCAGTTCTAAATTTTTCCATAGAAGATAGGAAAAGTTATACTATGATTGTGATTATTTTCTATGAAGATAAAAAGTTTCACTTCAATTTTAAATTTTCTCAAAGAAGTGAAGAAAAGTTCTACTTCGATTCTGAATTTTCTCAATGAAAATGAAATAAGTTATTGATCAATTCTATTTTCACAAAATAATATAAAAAATTTCCACTTCAGTTCAGATTTTTCTCAAAGAGATGAAAAAATTTAAAATACTGTTCCAAATTTTTCATAGAAGATAGAAAAGTTCAAGTTCTCTTCTGAATTTTACCAAAGAACACAATTCAATTCTAATTTCTCCAGAGAAAATAAAAAGCTTCCACGTCAGTTTTAAGTTCACCAAGACATAAAAAATTTAAAAAATTCAGTTCTAAATTTTTCCATAGAAGATAGGAAAAGTTATACTATGATTGTGATTATTTTCCATGAAGATAAAAAGTTTCACTTTAATTCTATATTTTCTTAAATTCACTTCCGACTTTTCGAAAAGAGATGAAAAAATTTAAAGTTATGTTCCAAATTTTTCATTTTACACACACACACACAAAACTTACACACACACACACACAAAAACTTACACACACACAAAAACTTATACACACACAAAAACTTACACACACATAAAAACTTACACACACACAAAAACTTACACACACACACAAAAACTTACACACACAAAAAAAAACGCACACAAATACACAATTACACAAACACAAAAATTTACACATACATAACAAATTACACACACACAAACAATGACACACAAAAAAACTTACACACACACACACACAAAAAAACACACAAAAACTTACACTCACAAAAAAACTAACACACACAAAAAAAATAACACACACACAAAAACTAACACACACACAAAAACTAACACACACACAAAAAAACAAACACACACAAACAAACTGACACACACACACAAACTTACACACACACAAAAACTTACACACACACACAAAAACTTACACATACACAAAAACTTACACACACAAAAACTTACACACACACAAAAAAGTTACACACACACAAAAAATAAAACACACAAACAAAAACTTACTTACACACACAAAAAAACTAACACCCACAAAAAAACTTACACACACACAAAAACTTAAACACACACACAAACAATTACACACACACACAAAAACTAACACACACGCGCAAAAACTAACACACACACAAAAACTTACACAAACACAAAAACTTACATCCACACACAAAAACTTACACACACACAAAAACTTACACACAAAAAAAATCAAAAAAAAAAACACAAAAATACGAACGAACACAATCAAACAAAATAACACAAAATAACAAAAACAAAAAAACTTACACACACACAAAAACTAAAACACACACACAAAAACTTACACACACTCACAAAAACTAACACCCACACACAAAAACTTACACACACACAAAAACTTACGCACACACAAAAACTTACATCCACACTCAAAAAATTACACACACACAAAAACCTTCAACCAAAAAAAAACGTACACACACACAAAAACTGAAAAACATACTAAAAATAACACACACAAAAAAACTTACACACACGCAAAAAAACTAAACAAACCCCACAAAAATGCACAAACACAAACGTGGGGGGGGGGGGGTTCTTTGGGGTTGGGGTCGGGGGATCGGAGCCCTTTGGGGTTGGGGTAGGGGACCTCACGACACTGTTCAAATCGAACTTTTGTATTATAACGACAATATAGTTTCCCCCTCAAATCCTCTTCTAAAACATCTTCTAACATCATCTTTTAAAATGTCTCTAACTTTTTCGCCGAAATAATTCCCTAAAACGTCTAAAACGGTTTCGCCCAAATAACCCCTAAACGTAATTTCTGCGTGTTCCTTTTGTTTTTGGCATCCCTGTGCTGTCACATTTCAAATTACTAGGAAACCCTTTCCCGCGTTAATTTCTTCATCTCTAAGATCAAAATATCTCTTCCCCACCGTTAATGCGCATTTGCAAATTTCACCCGGAAACAATTCTCCTGGAAGAACTCCAAAGACATTAATGAACTTCGCCCGGAGACAATTCTCCTTGGAAATACATCAAAGACATTAATAAACTTCGCCCCGGAAACAATTCTCAGAAATCCATTTCCCCTAGGGAGTCCATGCCCATATATGGTGCCCCGTCACGACTGACAGCACAGGTGTTCTCCCTAGGGACTCTATGCCCATATATGGAGCCCTGTTCGGACCTTTAGATAGCTTTCTACTACTAGCTCAATGTTGCACAGAAATTAAAATCCCTTTCATGAGATGCAGCAGTATCTGCTAAATAGTTGGCAGTTGAAGGGGTGTAGAGGAGAGGGATCACTGGTCCTGTTAAGAAAGCTTTCGATACATATTTGCATTCCTTATTTAGTAATGTTACTATTTTTCTTCTAAAATGCATCAGGATAGATGGGCCAACCGCATTTGAGGCCCTTTCCCTTTGGGGTGAGAGGCATTTCTCTTGGAGACCTTTTATGGATGTTGAGCATTTGAATGAAAAAGCTATCTCAAAACCTTGACTTGTTTTAATCTGGTTCAAAAGGAGTGAATATTTGTAAACGTTTGGGCGCTGGTCACCCTTTCATCACTTATGACAGCTAATAACAATACTACATGTAACGATTTGTTGGTAGAGTTAGAGATATTCCAGGTTTCTATGATTACACCTTCTTTACAAAGGGGCCATAAGAAAATAACAATATTAGACCTAATACATAAAAGACAAATCACTCTTCACTAAGTCGACACCAGTTAGGTGATTTTGAGAGGAAAAAATATACTTTTTTTTAAATGTAATTCTCACATAAACAAAACTAATTTCAACGACAGAACCTAACCTTTATGTCTGAAGAAAGGCTGCTCCATGCTCTGCTTAACAAAAATGTCTCCAGTGTTGACATTTACATCAAAATAATCACTGGGTGTCTTCATACTAAAAGAAACGTTATGCCTCTTGATACCCAGTCCCTGAGTTGTGAAATGGATCCGCTGTACAATTGTGCGTCTTGGAATATTGGAAAACACAAACGCCTCCATGACCTTTTGTGAAGGAATGATACTAAGGCAGTTATCTGTAGAAAGATAAGATAAGTGAGATGAATATTTGGTTTAACCTTTGGACCCTCCAACGGAAGACCACAATTTGTCATCTGACTCTTATTCTTTTATTAATAAAAAAAAAAACTTTCCACAAAATAATTTTTTTAAGGAAAAATAAAGAACTCCATTAAACTAAAACTTAGCAAAAATAGAATCAAATAATATACTAAGCGTTAAACTACCACAAATCAGCATCAATAAATAAATGAAACCCAAAACGAACAGCATTACAATGAATAACCGAGTCAAACTCAAAACGAGAAGAAACTAACATGATTAGGGGTCACAACCCTTATGCCTTCTCAAGGCCAGAACATAATTTGCACTTTACTGAAAAAAATACAAATGAATGTGCATTGTCAGTTTAATATACATATGCTCATATTTATTCCTTAAAATTTTAACAATTTTTGGTTTATGGAAGTTAAAAAAGTGAAAGCATTTAAATTTGTTTCAGTAAAGTGCAAATTATGTTCTGCCTTGAGCTAGTTTTGTGGTAGTTTTACGCTTAGTACATTATTTGATTCTATATCTGCTCATTTTTGGTTTAATGAAGTTCTTTACTTTTTCTTGAAAAACTCATTTTGTAGAAAAAATTTTTTTTAATTAATTTCTGTTCGTTTCATATTGACGCAGTCTTTTTCACGGAAACAGAATTGGAAAGCTGATTGCCCTCCAATCACTTTTGACTCTTAAAAAACGCACTAGAACTTTTAATTTCTAATTAAATTAGCTCCTTTAAAATATCAACGATATTACTAGTTATGACAGAGCAGCGCTCCCTATGATATTGTTTTTATGCCCTTTTAATGCCGGCAGGCATATAGTTCTTTTGTTTAATCGAAACTTCCCCTAAACATTCCCTAAAACTTTCAACTTATTGCCATTAGTGTCATTATTGATAGTAACCGTAAAAGTAGTATTAAAAGTATACGCATAATGTCTTCTGGCTAGTTCAAAATCTGTCACAACTTACCCTAAAAGGTCTAACTGAATAATGTAAGCCGTTATTGTAATATTGCTTGATCACCCTTTTCACATCTACATGATCATAGTTCGTTTTGATTTAGTTCAACATCTGCCTAAATCTTCCTTTAAAGCTTCACCTTTAATACCCTTAGCAGTAGCTGTAGTAGCAGTATGCACATATCACAGTTGTTGTTAGTAGAGGAGGGGGTGCTACTCCGGGACGAACCACGTGGTTTATGGTCCAAATAAGGGCATAGCCTCCCTAGGGAGAATGATTACGTAATGGGGTCAATGACCTCTTTTTCCAAGGTCGATTTATTTGATGTTGTAAGTGCACGCTCTCAGCGAATGTCAAGTTCGATTTATTTGTTGTTGTTGTTGTAAGTGCACGCTCTCAGCGAATGTTATGATCCAGAAATAGTATTTGTTGTTGTTTTGGTCATGTACATGCTCGAGGCAAATGTCATGGTGTCCAGAAATAGTATTTGTTGTTGTTGCTCTCGCCAATGTTATGACTTTCCCGGAAACAGTTAGATCACGTGTTTCCTTCTCAGCCAATCAGCGAGTCGGATACATCCTCCTTCTCAGCCAATCAGAGGGCTTGTTACATATGATTTCCCCGTTACATAACAATTCACCCCTGAGATTTCGTATATAACGGACATGCAATGTGATTAAATTATCAGAAAGTATTGTGACACAATGGATAGAACACATGAAATTATTGATGAACTTGAAGCCTTGGCAACTTCAATTTACCATGTAAGTTCTGTTTTAATTATTTTTATTTTCAAAAAAAAATTGTTTTCGGTGGTCGCCCTCTACTATATTCGGGTAACCCCCCCCCCCCACATACCATACAAACATCATTATAATCAATGGAAAACATAAAATATATTCTTTTACCCTCAAAACCTAACCCCTCCCCCACCACCATTGTTTTACAATCAAATTCTCGCAAAAAGAAATAATTATCCTTCCTTCTATATTTCCAGCTAAAGTGACCGCTGACTTCTGTCAATTTTTAATGAAAATATCGCTCTGGTTTTGACATAATGCTCCAGCGCGATGCCTAAAATTAGCTGTCACCCTTTTAAAGCACTTCCTGTAAAAGGTTTCTCAGATCAAAATGGGATATTTTTCTCCTATCAAATTAAAACGGTTTCATGCAGACAATTAAGCTAGGCCTATGCAACCTGTATAGAAGTAGAGAAACAAGTTATTTTCGAATTAGGGTCTAACAATATCCCCCTCCCTCCCCTCTTGTCTTACAACCCCAAATTCTCGCAAAAAGAAATACCATTTTGATAAAGTCCTTCCTTCTATATTTCCAGCTAAATCCCCCCCCACCACTCTAATACAAACATCACTGTGCAATGAAAACGAAAATATATTCTTTTACCATCGAAAGCTAACCACCGCAAAAAGAAATACATTTTCTCAAATTTATTCTTTCTCTGTAACACCCCTCGCTATTAAGCCGCTAACTTGACAATACATTTCCGCAAGCATATAATTACTTTGTCACCCTTTTTCCGGCTTACAAACGCAGTCAATGGAACTATTCTTCTGTCAAATTAAACAGTTTTAAGCAAAAAGAGATTGCAATTTATTAAGCGCAGGCATATACAATCTCTTTTTGGAGAACCGGTGAAATCTCGTTATTTTCAAATTAAGATCTAACAATATATTTAGGACATTGGCGAAAGGGGGAGGGGACCATGCCTCAATTCTATCGCCATCATTTTAAAATGAAAACAAACTGTTTCGTCGCGTGAAAGGTAAGGGGGGTGAGTTTGAGAAAAAGAGACATTGCTTTATTATGCGTAAATTGAATAGCATTTTTACCATATCTTTCGGTGGTGGGGAGGGGGTATTTTCCCATGTCTTTTCTCAGGGATATTTTCCGTGGGGGTTATTTTCCGTGGGCTGTTTTTTCTGGGTGTGTGATAAATACCAGCTATCGTAAAAGGATATGGAAAGATAAAAAATACCGTTAATACTTTAAATGCATCAAACAAGGCGTGCACAATGCAGATTAAAACCAGAAAAGAACAGAAACGCTTAAAAATAAGAAATTAGGCCGATTTATATAGGCAGGCTTTTGAAGGGCTCAGTGAGCCGTAATTCTCAGATTCAAAAAAGGATGCAATTAGTATATTTCACGAAATTTTTTATGTTGTGCTTTCTTAGTGATAAATGCCTTTTCTAGACAAAATTATATGGATGATGATACTAACTTTCTTTCTGTAAAAAAGGGGAAAATTATTTCGAAACTAATTTTTTCTCTTCTTTATAAGGCAAATTATGAAGAATGCGTGCCCCCCCTTCCAAGAAAGCCAGAGATGACGAGGCAGCCCCATCAGTGCCAGCCCCAATGCAGCCTGGGTTTAAGTTAGAGAGAGAGAGGGTGGCTAACTACAATGCCGAAGCTATGCAAGATCGTGAAATAGCTGGCCCAGTCACGCAAGAACATAGCGACGCCGCCCCGTCCACCCTCCAACATGCACTACCCGGGCCATCTGGCACCCAAGTGCAGCCGGGATATAAAAATGTATGCATTTTTTCCTACCTTTCTATTTCTTCCAATTTTTAGTCCTTTTCAATCCCAATATAAACTTATCTCTGTGAGATATTAACCACATATTAAATATCTAAATATAATTTTTTGAAAAGAAACCACTCTTTTCTAATCATTACTATCGCTTCGATATCTCATAGGTAAATATTTTTATGTAATTTCTATTAATAATTACTGCATTTGAATCACAAAATGCTGTTTTTTATAATCTTTGCTATTTTCTATGCATTTACCCCTATCCATTCGCTGTTATCACATAAGCGAATATTTTTCGTGGGTAATTGCAATTAATGCTCACCATTTGAAACTCAAAATCCTCTATTTTTCACAATTGAATATCACAAATTTTCAAGAGAAGGAACTGAGTGAGATTATTCACATTTATCTATTTGTCACATATGGATCCCGTAATTTGCGCAAGGATATTTTTAAAATAGCTTTCAATCTTACAAGCCTTGCCAATATTTTAGTGATGAGGAAACGTTTTTGATGATGTACTGAGTTAACAGTTTTCAAATTTAATTGTACTGTTTCACAGAGAATGCGCTTGGAAACAGAACAGACACGCGATTAAAAATAATCTAGGCTCATTTGGAGTAATAGACAACCTGTATGGGAAGTAGGTGAAACGACTTATGCCGCCTAACATTACGGTTTTTTAGGGAATTAGGCAAAAGGCTGGGCGCCGCGGAGCCCAGAATGCGCCGGGGTGTCCGGGGAGTGCGGGGGGGGCCCGGCTCGGGACGCACCGGGGGGGAGGCGCCATGGGTCAGGGAAGCGCCATTGGCTCGAGACGCATCGCGGGAAGTGAGGTGGACCCCGAGACGCGCCATCGGGCGGCACTGGGGCGCCTACCATTACCCCGCGTCAGGGAAGCGCTACAGGGATGCTCCACGACACAGTAACGAGAGTGGGGGAGTGCCACTGATCAGGGACGTGCACCGGGCTCATTACTCTACGCGGGAAGCGTTGCGGGCCCCCGAAACGTGCCACAGGGAGCGGGCGGGGCACCTCACAGTGACACGGGCCCGGAATGTATCTCAGGGGGGCACTGTGGGAAAGTGCCGCGAAAAAAAAAAAAAAAATAAATTTGAAAACTTTGAAAAAAAATGACAAAATTGTCACCGTACTTGAATTATCTTAGATTATCTTCAGTTGTATTAAACAAATTTTATTAAGCAAAAGAAATCCAAATTTTAAAAGCCGTAGGGGATGATTTGAACACATTGAAAATAAGCTATTTTTTCATTTATAGTTTGCATTGGTCCCCTACTCTCCGTCCAGTGAAGAAGAGGAAGAACCAATTCTAACACCGCCAGTGGAGATTCAGGACAATTTAACATGTGACGATAGCATTGAAGTACCTGATAATATTGATGAGTTTTTTGCTGATTTTTTAAAAGTAGATAGTAGCACAGTTGAGCTGGTAGACTTGAGCCCGAATACTCTACAAATTTTAAATGATTTTACAGGGAACCCTCCTCCCACTGATTACCCAATTCAAACAACTGAAGTGGAACAGAGTCCGAATATTGTTGAAAAACTGGGGGGAGGGGGTACATCTTTCCCCGATTTTCAATTATCCAACACATTATTAAATAATATAGTTGTTTTCACTGCAACGTTTGGGGATCCTTTTAATACACTAATGGCCGGAAAATATGTTTATGACCCTGTAGAAATTGTGCATATCCATGTAGAAAAAATTCGTGCACGACTGGAGAAACAAATTCAATTGTGGGGGGGGTAGGGATTCAATTAAGGTTTCCAGTGTTTTAAAGGTTTTTTATTTGAATGAGGGGAAAAGTGAGGTTTACTATCATTTTAGACATTCCGAGATGCGCGTAATGTATCCAAATTTAGAAAATTTTGAGGGAGTTTTTTTGTGAGTGGGTAGGACAAATTATAGCGCATCTCGAGAACTATAACGAAAATGAGAGTGGCTCAGTAGTTTTATTTATTGAAAATTTAAGCGTTAATATATTTAAATATAAGAAAGATTTTATTTTAAGAGGGGGGGCCGGTGGGGGGTCTGAGAGGTCAGTAGTTTTAAAATATAATCCAGATCTAGTAGGTTGTCAAGGTGTCAAGAACATCTGTTTTGAAACAGATCAAAAGTGTTTCCGATATGCTTTCCTCATATCAGCATTCGAGCCTCTAGCTCGGGACGCTACTAAGAAGAATTTAGACAATGGGGCTATACATGGGAAGGAAGGGTCCCATTTCCCCATTGTAGATTTCTTGCTTAGCAGGGAAATACCCAGTAACGCTTCGATCTATTGACATGTTTGAAAGGGCTAATACTCATATAAATATCGACGTTACTATGGTACAATACGAAACAGAATTTGAAGATGGGATTCGCTCTAAAAAGAAGGGGGTGGTATTCCCCGTAAGGGGCCCGTCAGTTGATTTGGTTAAACATTGGGTTTGGTTACTGTACACGCCACCTAGTGAACCGAATACAATTGGTCATTTTAACCCTATCACTGACATTAGTAGAGTTCTAGGGGGTGGTAAGCATAGGGGGACCCGTTTCTACTGCCCGACATGCCTGTCACAATTCCGTAGTGATATAAAACTATGGGATCATATGAAGCATTGTAGACGAGATGGCTACCAGACAGTGGAAACGGTTTCAGGGGATAGGGCTATTTTACGTTTCAAAAATTTTCAAAACACCCTTCTCCAGTGCAACAAAATATCTTTAGCTTGTGAGGCTAAGTTGGTGGAAGGGAATTACCCCCAATATCCAAACCAAGTCAAAGAGGACCAGGCCATTGCAGTGTCCTACGCCCAAGCACAAAGAGATAGTTCTAACACCATGCGGTTGTTAGAAATAGTTGAAACATTGGATGAGTGGGAGTGCATGGAAAAGGCATTGACTAAACTGATTGGCACGGCTAATGGTGCTATTTCTCGTTTGAGAAATACCCATTATCCAATGGTGTTGTCTGCAGAGGATCGTCTCGCTATTAAAAAAAAAAAAATATGGGGGGTTTGGAAGGGGGAGTTTGCCGAGGTGAATACGGGGACTAAAGGGACCCGTGGGGGGAGGGGGAAAGTAAGAGATCATGACCATTTGTGGCAGGAAATATCCTCGGGGGGTAGTAATTTTAGAGGGGTTGCGCATCAATCGTGTAATTTAAATGTTAGCCAGCAGTTTTTTATCCCAGTTTTTATTCACAACTCCAATTATGATTTAAAATTTATTTTACCGGCACTGGCACGTATGCAGAGGGAGGGAGGGGGAGTAGATTGTCCATGGGTAAATAGTTCATTTATCTACAACATCATTCCCAAATCAGCTGAGAAGTTATTGCTTCTTGAACTGAAATGGCAGGCAGTGGATAATGAGCGTATGTGCTGGAATAAAATTAGGTTTTTAGATTCTTTTAGTTTTTCCCCCAAGGCATTGAGTCAATTGATTCAAGTGCAAAAAAGCGACAATTTTGATAGCTTTCCCTTGCTTAAACAGCACTTTCCAGACAGTGAAATGTATGACCTGTTGACATGCAAAGGTGTATACGCATACGATTATTATTGCTCTGATGCACGCTTAAGCGAGGAGAAACTACCTCCAATTGAAGCTTTTTACAATTCACTGACCAACAGTGAAAGCACAGACGAGGAGTATGAGTTTGCCAAGAAGGTGTGGTCCAAGGGGGATTGTAAAAATGGGTGGGATTATTGTAGACTGTACTTGGCCATTGACGTTCTAACTCTGTTGGATATAATCTGTAAGAACACAGACCAGATCTATTCAGATTTCGGGTTAGATATAGGCTACTATTTTTCTACACCCAATTTAGTAATGGGTTTAATTTTAAAAATTAGCTGGGAGTAAATCGGCCTAACCACCGATGTATATCTGCACATTTTTTTTGAGCATTAAAGGTGGGGTGGGTATGTTTTTCATGGGGACCGCGTCTTATCAACCGATCCGAGCGGACAAAGCACCGGTGCAAAGTCAAATGCAGTGTTCTTGGACATGAACTCATTGTACCCCTCGGCAATGTCTCACTACTCTTTGCCATGTGGGAACTATCAATGGCTTGAGAATCCTTGTGAATTCCCCGAAATTACCATCGTCGAGGACAATGGGCCACAAGGATGGTTCTTTGAAGTAGACGCTCACATTCCACTGACGCTTCACGACACGGTCAAAGATTTTGTTTTTCCCTGTATCAATCGGCTGTTGAGCAGGGACTCACTGAGCCCATACAATCGATCATTGGTTGAGGGTATGGGGATGCATTGGACCCCCTCTAAACAGAAACTGATTGCTGATTTGGACCCTACAGAGAATATTGTTGTTCACCATGTGCTTTTGCACTGGAGGGTGAGCAACGGTTTTAAGATCACTAAAATACATAGGGTCCTGCAGTTCAATCAGCAACCCTATTTGAAAACGTTTATTGACACCTTTGTCGATAAACGCTCTAGGGCAAACTCAAAGGTGGAGAAGGAAATGTATAAGCTCATTCTAAATTCAGCGTTTGGCAAAATGTATGAAAGCGTTCGTAATAGATCTCGCTGCGACGTCGTGACTGACCCTCGAGAGTGTGCAAGAATTATTGCCGACCCCAATTGTACATCGTTCACGAGCATAGAGACGGGCATGGTTCTTCTACACAGGCGAAAGCAAAATGTGGTACTGAACAAGAATATTGCAGGCGGCAGTTCAGTACTGGAAATTTCAAAAAAGCTCAGGTTTTCGTTCTTTTACAATGTGTGCAAGGTGCAATGGCCACGGGAGGGGAGGTTCAAGTTTACTATGGTGATACAGATTATCTGCTGTTAAAGGTAAATGGGGCTGAATTGGATTTATTGGGTGATTTAGAAAAGGGGGTGCACATCAGCTCGCGGATGGATTTCACCAACTGGAATCCATCGCTCTACCCCAAGTGGGGGAAACGTCAATCCCACCAACAACTCTTACAGTCAACATACGAGATATGTCGTAATGGAAGATACCGGGTTATGGGACCGGGAACACACTTTACGTGCGGGTAAACATAGAGGATAACAGCAAAGAATGCGTTTCCATGGTTACCTCCGAACTGTTACAAGAACACTATTATCAGGAGTGTGTCTAGAGACTGGGTATAAAGAAGCCTAGTGCCAAGAGCACAAGTGCATGCAATTCGCTATCTACAGTCTAGAAATTATACTGTGAGAGTGGAAAAAAATGCAATGTCGTGTATATCCGACAAAGTCTCTGTGCTCTAGAATGGTGTGACTTTTCTACCCCACGGTCAATGCCGTATTTCGGATCGAGTTGAATGCATAGACTATCGCAATCAACTTGGTCTTGATAAACTAACCTAATCTGACTAACCTCCACCCCAACCTGTACATAAATTAACTAACCTGACCCAATCTAACCACCTTAACTCAACCCCATCTAGCCCAAGCACTAACCCATCCACTAACCTGCAGTGACGACAACTATTGTTTTTTCCACCGCCGCTCCCGGGGGGAGGGGGGTCCCTTCCTGTGGCCGCCCAGGGGGGTGGGGGTCCCGCTCGCGGCCGGCCGGCCTTCGGCCTCGCGGTCCCCAGGGGGAGGGGGGACACCACCTTTAAATTCATAATGTTCAACTGTGCTACTAGCAATTTCCAAGTGTGTGTGTGTGTATTTTCTGTTGTACAAAAAGTGTCAGGTATAGAAAAGTGTTTAAGTTGACATATAGTGTTGTATGGAAAAGTGTTGTTGATGATGGACATAAAAGTGTTGTACATAAAGTGTTTAAAGACAAAAAGTGCTGCTGATGGACAAAAAGTGTTTTATTATAAAGTATTAGCATTGCAGTTCATGTTAAACAAATAGAGTTTTCATGTTGACCAAGAAATTTTGTCATGCTGAATAAGAGTTATTTTTATCATTGTTCATGTTGACTGAACAAATATTCGTTTTCATGCAGTGCCGAAATAAATGGTGCCATGAAATATTGTTTTTTGTTGTTCTTGAATAGATAGATCCATGGGGAAATTATTGCTACTTATTCATTGAGCACATATGATTTACAGTTAGTTGTAGTCCGACTGTTGTCCCCAACAGCATGTATCAATTTAAAACACCCTTCAGATCGTTTCTGTGTGGTCCCTCAATGTCGGGGAAAACAACACTTTTAAATAAAATAATTCAAAAGTGTAAAAATATGATTGCGGAGAATCCGAAAAAAAATCCACTAGTATATTAGTATCGGTCAGGAGTCCTACGATCAAATAGATGCTATTGCCACAACTCTACCAAGACACTTCGAACGGGGACATGATGTTTTCAATAGTATTGATCCGAAATCATGGCTAATCATCGACGATTTGGCTTATTCTATTGAACAGTTATCACAGGAAATGCTAAAACTGTTCACTGTCTGCTCCCACCATGAACACATTACTGTTACTCTGGTTCTACACAATCTGTTTCATCAGAGCAAATGTATGCGAACCCTTGCTTTGAATTGCACTATCTATATTATCTTTCGAGTCGTTCGTGATTCTAGCTAGCGCATAACTCTCAATAATCAGATATACCCTGGCGCCCCTAAATTTCGATTGTCAGCGTACACTCAGGCGACTAGCAATCCCTTCATTTACATGTTGTTTGATCTTAATTAAAACACGTCTGAGGATCTACGTGTAGTACCAGAAATTTCGGACACTGACATTACTGCATATATATTGGTGAACATTAGAAAGGGCTACTAGTCACCATTATGACAATGAAGAAATTATACGAACAACTACATCTGTTTTCCATTTTAAGCCCTTAAAAACCACTACTAAGGAAGTCTATATTCAAAAATTGGATTGACAATGATTTCATTAATCTAATATCTGAACTATGTTTAAATTTAACTGAGGGCAATGTTCAACTGCCAGAAGGTGTTAGACAACAGACAAAGCAACATCATTCCACTGTACGCGCCTTGTATTTTAAAAAAAAAGTTCAAAAAATTAAAAGAACACAACTCCTTCAAGCAAGCGGTAGATTTTTCACACTTTTACTACCGAAAATTGCAGTACTCGTAAACAGTTTTCTCTAGGGAGAGAATGGATAACCCCGATAACTTTACATCATTTGAATTTGGCCTCTTACCCGTCAAGCATTTTGAGGAAAATCTAAGCAAATTTATTTATGTCGAGAATATCTCAAATGACAAAAACCGATTTTACTTTAAGATGCATTGCGACATGTGGACAAACACAAACCTTATCATGAGAGACACCGTCACCGATCCCTCTAAACAGGAAACATCTCCTCAAGATTCTGCAGTGCAATCAAAGGAGAAGGAATTGAAGTCGATTGTATTGAAAATTGGAAACCTATTGCCACTCACCTATTGAGAATAGAGTAAAAGAGTATTATCTTATCTCATGTTGGAAACTGGCAATCAAGTTCAAGTCGAGAGCACAGGGAAACGAATTATAATTCAGGGAAAAAGTTATAATCAAGATGATTTAATTTGCGATGTCGTGACGAATCGTAAAGGACTTATATCCTTTGACGATAATCTATACACATTTCTGTGTGTATCAAACTTTCCCAAAAGTCTTATTGGCAATAAGCAAATTCTAAAGAAACTAAGAGAATATAGTCCTCCAAAAACACCATTTAAAAAAGAAGAAGATTCAATATTTGAAGATATCAGCAGCAGCAATGATTTTACAACACCTGTGGCTGCTAGTCAAAAGCGAGGACGAATTGATTCGCCCACCAGTGTGCAAAAGGGGAGTGTCTATGAAAATATTGGTGAAGCGGGAACTTTAAGTTCTCCCAAAACGCTTTTCAAAGCTGTCTCCGGCACCACCACATTGAAAAATGCAAAAGAGTATCTAGAAAATGAACCGAGTTACACACTACATCGAAATCATAGGCTTCGCAATAAACAATATCGACAAACTAAAGCCTTTTTCCCTCTGCATATAATGCAAACGGATCTTTTAACTCTAGACGCGCTTCAACGGCGTCACAATGCACCCTACAAATATATTCTAGTGGCAATCAGTATCTTTAGTCGCTATGCATATACCATTCCACTACGATCAAAGAGAGGTGTCGAAGTTGCTCGGGCCATTGAAAGTATTCTCGAGCAGGATTCGGATAGAAAAATTCAATCGGATCGCGGTAGTGAATTTGTTAATCCCCATGTTCAAAATGTTCTTTTGAAATATAATACAATCCTTTATCATAGTCACAGCCCTATAAAGGCTGCATTGGTCGAACGATTAATAAGAACGATTCGGCTATTAATTTCAAGATATTGCACATTGAAAAATGCGCCTGCTTTTATTCATGATTTAGATAAAATCATGTTGATTTATAATCAACGGCCCCATCGATCTCTGTCCAACTCTACACCAACGGATGTTCACTACAATGAAAATACATTTGATGCTTTTCTAAAGCAATAATCCAATGCTGAAAAAGAGAAAAAGAAGAAGAAATTCAATGTTGGTGATACTGTTCGAATTAATAGAACCACCAGTATTTTTGAAAAGGGTAATTATTTATGGAGCACCGAACTTTTTAAAGTGTCCAAAATTCTAGACACCATACCTATAACTTATCGACTCCGAGACACCAAAGATGATGAGATTCTCGGCGGTTTTTATGAATATGAACTGAAAAAAATTAGAAACACTAGTGAAAGTTATAAAATTGAAAAGATATTAAAGAGTCGTACATGCCATGGTAAGAGACAGTTGCTTGTTTGCTGGATAGGATACAACTCGGATTTTGATTCTTGGATCAGTGTTGAAGACATTAACAATGCCCAGTGATTTCTATTTGACTTTCATGTCCAACGTTTCTGATCCACTCTACAATTATTTGAATAGAACAAGTTATTTTTGGACAAAACTCTCCCCCACCATCAATTTTGATGGACAGTATGACGTGGCTCTTGTCGACTGTATTCTCAAAAATACCTATGACATCCTGAGAAAGGATCGTAAATATGAAATAAAAATTAGACCCTATGGTTGGCCGCCACCTCCAGGTGATCAAGAACAAATCCAAAAAATCAATTGGTTGGATTATCCATATATTGAATTACCCTACGAGGAACTCACCTGTATGAATGATTTATGTCGTTCTATTAATAAAAGAATTTACGCTCTTAAAAAAGGAGCTTTTCATTTCAACTATTCAAAGAAGGAGGGCAAGATCTACATTAGTTCACCTATTGCCAGTGAAAAGGTTATTCTCAATGATAATCTAAAGGATGTTCTTGGCTTTAAGATCAATATAATCAATGGTAAAAGTGCGGAAAACACTAATTTCATTTTTGCTGACTACCCGCCTGCCTTCTCCACAGACACTTGTATATTTCTCTACGCTTCATGTGTGGAAACATCTCGAGTTGGTAATTCAAACGTTCACATCTTACGATTTCTTGAACGAACAACCAATCAAGAACATATTCACCACTACAATATAAAGCATCTTCAGTATATCCCAGTAAAAACTTCCTATGTGGAACTCTGTCAGTTAACACTAAGAACCAAATTGGGTGATCCAATAGCAATTTCAAAAGGGTTGGCTGTGATTACATGCCATTTTTGACCCATCGTTCAATAGCAAGATGTCTAATAGAAAAGTGGTATTCACTTGTCCTGATATTGGCTGCTATGTTAATACTCTGGGTCCAAGAAAACAGGGCAATGGGATGGACTACTATAAGGGTCGCTCGTCAATGTCTGGCTACGGTCTTGGCAGTTGGTTTGCTAAGCTGTTTCGCTCTTCACTACCACTGGCTAGAAAATATCTTGTACCGGCTGCGACAAATTTTGCATCCTCTACACTATACGATTGGGGCTCTGGTAAGGATTTAAAAAAAAGTGCTTCGGAAAATCTTAGGTCCAGCGTACAATGCCTTGGTGAGAAACTAAAACAGAATGGTGAAGGTTTAAAAAGGTCAAGAAACAGCGCATCACTCATCAGTCTCTACTCAGGACGGAAACGTAAGACATCCCTTTTGTCAAAGAAAAGAAGGAAAAAGCCGACACGTAGTGTAACCACAAGCCCCAGGAAGAAAATAGTCAGATCGAAACTAGATTTCTTCTCCTAAGATGTCCTACCTACCACATAAGGATTCCCAACCCTCAATCACCGCCTCATTGAATCTATTCAATGCTGAAAATGTTGATGTGAGCGCCAAGCATGGATCCTCTGAACAATTTTATCCACAGCAACCCCTCTCCGATAATATCCACTTTCAAATTATTCCAATGAAGACTACTTTATGGACATGTCTTCAACATTTATAGATTTACAAATGAAAGTCCGGAAATCCGATATTGCAATGGCAATTCGGGCTGATGGGATATCGTATGAAAATAGTATACTACATAATTTATTTCGTCAAATAAGCGTCTACATCAATGGCACACTGGTGAGCACAAGCAATAATCTCTCCAATTATACGAGCTATATGCAATTCCTGTTGATGACACCTAAGTCATACAAGGAATTTAGAGGCACCTCCATTGGTTATGAATATATTACTAATACTGAAAGTACAGATGCGATTAAAAATGATACAACTAGTGAATTACATCTAGTTGGAAAAATATATCATGAAATATTTAATATACCCCAATGGCTGCCGCCCAATGTTAAAGTAGATATAAAACTGACGCTTGCACCTTCCAATTTCAGATTGAGAAAAGAACTTGCTGCCAATCCTGATGTAAGTCTCTCCCTCACCTCGGCAATACTTCATGTACGCAAACAACAGGTAATGAGTTCTGTTGCTTTGGCCGTGGAAAAACTGAGAGCGAATGGCAACAATATTAAACTAATTATTCCTCATACAATCACCAATCAGCGTGATATTGCAATGGGCTCACGCATCTTCACAGATTCATCATTTATCAATGGTGAAATCCCCTCGAAATTGGCTTTGGCATTTGTAAAAGGTGCCAGTGAAATAGGATCACGGACTGAATGCCCACATAAATTCGAGATGTTTAGACTTTCATCTCTTGCGTGCAAAGTAAACGGCATCCCACTCTACAATCTATCTTTTGATAAATCCTATAGAACATTTTACGAGTTGACCATGCAAACCCTAGATCATGACTCTCAACTCTTTGAAAATGATATAACCGAAGATATGTTTGCTAAAAAACATGGAATCATTTTATTGGATTTTTTGGTTACTCAGGATATGAGTATAGTACGTACAGAGAGTGTACGTTTAGAGTGTACATTTGCCGACCCTTTGGCTGAGAGTATTGCAATAATCTCGCTAAACCAATATGAAACCTATTGGGAAATCACTCCCGAAGGCAGTGTTCTACTAGACTTAGCGCCATGAACACCAGTCAAATAATCAATGTATTTAATATGGACCCCTACATGTCCCTGTACAAATCCTAGTGTCTGCCCTCGGACTATCTTGAAAAAATTCAAAGTGTCTGCAATACCTTAATTATTGTTAATAGCAGTCCATCGACTGTGCTGACGGGTCATTGGCTGTGCATCTTTCAAACAATGAAAACGATTGAATTTTTTGATCCTCTTGGCCTACCCTATATATTTTAAACACCCCACATCAGCAACTATATTGAGAGCAGGGGAAAAACTATAATTTAAAATCAAAAGAAGGTTCAGGATCTAACGACTAAAAGCTGTGGTTTCCATGCACTACTATATTTTGTGTTCCGATGTCGTGGCTATACTTACAAGCAGTTTCTCCACATTTATAGTGACAATCCCCATCTGAATGACTTTCTAGTGGAAAATATCCTCTCAGAGCTATACAGTATTGATTTTAGTGCCCTAAGAGTAAAGTGCTTAAAAAATGTTTGTGAATTTGTTTATTAATAAAATGTATATATATACAACAATGTCTTTCAATATTCACTTTTAGATTTATTCATCTTCAATGTATAGGCAACTATCGTGAACCACTGATGCTGGTAAATCATTTGGATTCACTGTATATTGATCTTGATTGACTGCAAAGTCAGGGTCACATTTTCTACAGTGCAATGTAACTTCAATCTTGTCATATCTCTTTGTATAGTCAATAATACTATTTGCATTCATATTATGAAATTCAAGAGTTTCAATCTGTCTATTTGAAGCAATATCACATACAGTGTTTTCAAGTGGTGAATCACATTCGGTAACTGCCAAATAAAAATCACTTGGTTTATAGTCATAGTAGGTGGTATCATCACAGCGATGACGTAGAAGCCAGATTGTCTTGTTACCCCAAAAGTTGAATCGTAGACCAGATTCCTCTTCCCAGAATAATTTAAATCCGCGACGATACCAATCTCGTAGAAATAAACTGAAATCACGGTTGGGATTCTTTCCAATCATAGCGGGGTAAGTATTCTCCCACTGATCACATTTATCATAGTGACAATTGGAGCACAGGTGCCCTCTAGGATGAGAGTCACACACCTCCTCAAGACATGAATTACATCCTTTAATTTGTACTGCATAGCCTCTATGTAATTTACAAGGATTACATAATTTACACTTTTCACTATAGTCATCAATAATTGTACAAGTCTCACATTGATTCCAACTGCCAAGAGTGTACATGCACACTGGACATATACATAACATTTTTTGGTTTCCGATTTCAACTCACTCACAGCTAAAACGAAACTGATCCTCTTCGTTCGATAAATTCAACGAGATGGAAATGGGGGAGAGAGGAGTAACTCTGTAACGTTACCTCTTTCGAATGATGGGGGAGCCATCTACATTGAATCCATTGGCAATGTTTTCAAAAGTATATCCACAATATGATTCTGTCTTGTTCCAATTAATATATCAATAAATTGAGTATAAGCATTTGAATTAAATTTTAAAAGTTTCATACAATAGTCCAATGGAGGAGAATCATTCCCCATTATATTATCAAGTGTTCCCTGACAGGAGAATATCCTGCGTTTAAGAGATAACTCGAGAAAATCATTATCCAAAATCAAATTTTTTTCCATAAACACTAGATTTGATCTAATTCTCTCTTTCTCAAATTTATTCATTTTTCAATCCTTTCACTCTGACTGGTGACTCTAGACTGACCCTGAGTCGTTATGATACACGTGATCCTGTTTCCCGTTATCGCATCAATAAAATTCCCAATCGATTACACAATCAAGTTCTCGGAAATCCACTTCCCGTTCGATTACGCAATCAAGTTCTCGGAAATCCACTTCCCCTTCGAGTCCTAGATCAATAACATTGTTCCCGTTAGAATTCAATGCACATGTGCAACCTTCGCCCCGGAGTTATTACACATAGAAACATCAAATAAATCGACCTTGGAAAAAGAGGTCATTGACCCCATTACGTAATCATTCTCCCTAGGGAGGCTATGCCCTTATTTGGACCATAAACCACGTGGTTCGTCCCGGAGTAGCACCCCCTCCTCTACTGTTGTTTTTTTCTAACATCCCCTTCAACACCCGATATTCCAACTTAATACCCAAATCAATTCTTAAGATACGCTCTCTTGACAGTCTAAACGTTTATAGTGTCTTTTGTTAATTTTAATTTGCCATCAATATTCTATCAGGTTTTACCTTAGAAGATTTAGCCCTAATAGTACTAGTATCACAGTTGTTACGGTAGTACTAGGAGAAGTAGTTGCAGCATTAGGGCTGTATTAGTAGTAGTAGTAACAGTAGTAGAAGCAGTATTAATAACGGTCGTAGCATGTACATCTTGCCTTTTGATAAGTCGAGCATCCCTTTCATGATGCCCCGGAAATTTCCCCTTGGCACGGTAAGCTGTTCCAAAAATATCGCTGATTTGCGCTTTTGACCCCCTTTTGATGCTCTTTTCCTCTTAATACTCTAAGCCTTACACGTTGTAGCAATTGAAGTAGTAGTTGGAGCAGGTTATTAGTAGTAGTAATACTAGTAAAATTAGCAGTGGTAGTAGTGTTAGTAGTGGCATGCATATATTACCTTTTTGTCACTTGATCTTCCCCTTTAGGCACCCTCTGAAAGTTCTAACTTAATACCCAAATTCATTCTTAAGATACGCCCTTTTGATAATCTGCATGATCAATCTGCGAAATTTGCATATTAATTTTACTTTTTTTGGCTAAAAGAATTCCTAGGAATTTTGTTCTTACGTAACTTACGTAACGAACTTCTATATTCGTATATTTTTATTACGTATATTAGGGAGTTCACCCCCTAGTCAATACTTCAATTTTTATGCTACAGTTCAAATTTTGTTCCAATTCTTTAAGAATGACCCTTAATCACAAAGGCCGTTAATTGAAATAAATAGCTCTGATGAAATTACATAAACAAACTTTAGCGTAACGAGCTAGTTAATGACTAGGGGGTGAACCCAATCATATACGTAATAATTTCTGTTCGTCTTAGGTTTTGATGTTGCTCCTTACTTTCAGTTAAAAAAATTGTTGTTTTTTAAATTTAATTTCTGATTGTCTTTTTTAAATAATGCTGGGAAATCTGGCGCCCCCTTCATAGCAATGTCCCTTCCCCCATGAAAACTTCCTCCAAGAAAATATCTTCCCACGTAACATCCCCCCCCCAGCTACCAGAAAAAAATCCCTACTGAAAGTTCTGTATACTTTCCAATAACCAATACTATATGTAAACATTGGGCAAAGTTCATAACTTGCAGACCTTCCCCCGGGTACTGTGGGGGTTAAGTCGTCCTCAAAGACATAGTTATTGTATTTTTCGACCATGCTGAACAAAATGGCTATCTTAAGATTTTGATCGGATGACTTTGGGAAAAAAATGAGTGCGGGAGGGGGTCTAGTTGCCCTCCATTTTTTGGTCACTTAAAAAAGCCCACTAGAACTTTTAATTTCCGTTCAAATGAACCCTCCCGCAATATTCTACGACCACTGGGTCGATACGATCACCTATGGGGTAAAAAAAAAAAAAAAAAAAAAAAATAAACACGCATCCGTGATCTTTCTTCTGGCAAAGAATACAAAATTCCACATTTTTGCAGATAGGAACTTGAAACTTCTATAGTAGGTTTCGCTGATACGCTGAATCTGATGGTGTGATTTTCATTAGAGTTCTGTGACTTTTAGGGGGTGTTTCCGTCTTTTTTCGAAAATAAAGCAAATTTTCTCAGGCGCTTAATTTTTGATGGGTAAAACTAAACTTGATAAAACTTATATATTTGAAATCAGCATAAAAATCTGATTCTTTTGATGTATCTACCCCGTTTTTAGAGTTTCGGTTACTATTTAGCCGGGTCGCTCCTTACCTACAGTTCGTTACCACTAACTGTTTGAAAACTCTATTTTAAATTGGAAACCACAATCCCAGTCATATTTGATTGGGATTGTGGTTTCAAATACATGATATATATTTGAAATCGGCATAAAAATCTAATTCTTTGATGTATCTATTGGTATCAAAATCCCGTTTTTTAGGGTTTCGGTTACTATTGAGCCGGGTCACTCCTTACTCACTGTTCGTTACCACAAACTGTTTGTTACATAGTTAGCAATAGTATATGGTAAAAGAAAACTGTACCAATAAGGAACAGAAAAGCAGACTTTACTGGGTTGGGACGGTAGGAGAGTTAATTAAATGCTCGTTAAAAAAAAGTAGTGGTTTCCTTCGAAAGAAACCAAGATAAACTCTTTTATGTTTGGCATTACCAAATCTTATTCAATTGCCTGTTCCTAATAAGGAATATGAGCTTTATTTCTTGTATTATTTTCTTTTACTTTGTTGGACGTATTTAAAAATAAAAGCATTCACTAGTCATCATTATCTATAAAGTTTATGACATACATGGCCAGATCCAATTATGCTAATTATTAGTCTCTTCCAATATTCTATATTTCTAGTTAAGCTAAATCAAGCCACATGATTCCATACAAGGCTAGATACACTAATACGTATAGAACTAAGTTGTCTTTAAACATACATACATCAACTTATCATTTTAGTCACTTAGAAAAGGAAAAAAAAGAAAGCAGGCGTAGTCGGTTTTTCATTGTATTCTCTTTGAACTTTTTGTGTCAAATTTGCTGTCTATATTCGAAGAAGGGAGGGGGGCTATTAAGACTTTACAAGCACTCCAAAACAACAAAGGTTCATCAACCTCTAGATTTTTCTTAATGGGATAAATCTTACCGGACATTGCGCATTGGATATCCAATGTCTGAGGATATACGGATGTAAGTTTCAAATTGACCAGAGACAAATTGTTTTTCAGCCTATCTCTAGGACCCATAAAATACTCATTATTGGGGCTGTAAGGTACGGGTGTCACCACTTATTGGAGGGGAAAGCCCCGGCCCTAAATTATAATGTGATGCCCGCGTCTACCACACCGGTTCTGCAAATATCGGGTTTGGTACTACCCGATTTACAGTATACCCTGCCCCCGGGTATGATAAAGTGATCGAGCGGTCTATTGGCCAAATTCTAAGGCCCAGTGTACCCACCCTTGGGTTATCACTAAAAATCGCTAACTCTCTCCTTGGAGGTAACAAACCCCCCTGTCAGTATAAAAATGACAGTATCTCTTAACTCCATTCCTATTCTGCCTGGGTTCCGGGAAAACTAGTTCACAGCTTGTAGAAAATATCTTACTTGTATTTTTCCGACGGTCATTTATAATAACACAAAAATATGTTTCCCCGAGCGGGGTCTAAATGTAGACTAACTCAAAAATAATATTCTGTACACAACTTTGCATAGGGGTGGACCTCCGCTTAGCCCAGCCAATCCTCTCAATCTCCATTCAAAACCAATTCTACTTTCTTAGCTTTATTATTCAATGACTCAAACCAGGAAGTCCAAAATAGAATTTAGTTCAAAGCTTACTTATTGCAAAACAACTATTTTTTGCTAAGCTGTTTTATTGCAAAAACAGCTTAGCAACGAGAATTTAAATTGTCATTGAAAATTATACTATAGGCAAATCTAAGCAAACTTAATTACGGAACGAAAACAGGTCATTTATCTGAAAATAAAAGAAACAGGGGTGGAACCCCAACACCTCCCCCAGAGAGATAAATGACCGCCCACGCGCGACCTTGGCCCACCATTAAAAACATAAACACATAACTTCAACTTTACAAAATCCGTTTGCCTTCTCTCTTTCTCCAATGTCTGTCCTACTACTTCCACCACTTGGATCTGGATCGGTCGTCATCGACACATCTCTACTGTGGGACCACCATGGTCTAGATCGTATAGCATCCGCATTTGAGTTTGAAATTTGAAGTCCCCAAGATTTTTAGGAAGTGATTATGCACGGCCCGATCAAAGGTACAAATTTTCTTGCTCTCATAAGTTTACATTTAAGATGAGTAAAGAGTCCATTTCTGGCACATTCGATGATGCCATCCATCATGAAAAATTGACTTTAATAGCCTCTTGGTTTCCATCTGTGGAAACAACCCCACATCTCAATTAAAAAAGTAAATTGCCCCTTGGCATAATTTCAAATAATCTAAGGCCGAAAATGCAAAGGCCTGTGAAAACGATAAGGGTATTGGGAATGAAGTAAAATTTTGAGCGAACCAAAAATCGCCTTTTTTCCGGGTTTCCTCCCCTGGGATAATCAAATGCAGAATATGCGTTGATGCTAATTGAAGATGAAACTTAGATACTGGATATAGTTTTCCGGTAATAATTGTCGAATTGTCGGTTACTGGAAAAAGGTTTGGGTGAACTATGAAGTGACTCGGAGAGAGTTTCCCCAAGGACTCCAGATCAGAGAGGCAAAACCTCGGTAGAGGGATCACAACATGTCTGCCAGTTGTGCATTGAGGAAAAGGGCTATCTTTCGCGACTTCCCGCAGGGGATCTTCCCCAATGGATTCCTCCCCCTCATAAAGGATCGACATATTTTTGAGCTGATAATACTAATCTCAGATTCCTTTCCAAGTTTTTCCAATCCGACTCGACATTCAATATCTCCCAACTTTCCCCCAACCCGGTGTAGGTCATTCATCTCTATTTTGTAACCATCTTGTTTTATTCCCCATGGTTCTTTGACCTCTTTTTCCCCCCCTTTTATTTATGTTATCAAGGCACAGCCCATCCAACATTTTATTTTTCTCCCTATTATTTATGTTATCAAGGCACAGCCCATTCAACATATTTTTTTTCTTTTCTATTTACATATATTTTTATCACAATCGGGACATGCCGTCAGCTTTCCCGTTATATTTCCCCGGTCTTGATTTTATTTTGAAATCACATACCTGCAAGAACATCGTGCCCGTCGTGCAAATCGTCGGTTATCTGGCATAATTATGTTTAACCATCTTGATGGGTTATGATCCGGCACAATTTTAAACTTTCATCCATATACGTAATAGTCGAGTTTTTTTATTGCGTATATTATTGCAAAACATTCTTTTTCAATCGTGCTAAAATTTAATTCTGCTTTTGACAATTTTCTTGATATAAATATGATTGGATGTTCCCCTTCCTCAAATTCTTGAGATAAAAATGCCCCTAGTCCGTAATCTGAACTGTGAGTTTGTAGCACAAATGGTAAGGAAAAATCTGGATTTCTCTGTATTCTTTCGCTACAAAGAGCATCTTTCAGTGTATCAAATGCATTTTGTTCAATTTCTGACCATTTAACGGGGTCTCTGGCCCCCTTTCCTGTTAACTCCGTCAAAGGTGTAGCAATTGTTGCAAAATTTGGTATAAACTTTCGGTAATATCCTGCCAACCCCAAAAATGACCGAACTTTTTTCTTTGTATTCGGGACTGCTGCGATTTTGATTTTTTCTGTTTTTTCCCTTAATGGGGTTATGATAGCGTTTCCTATTTTTTGTCACAGGTATTCTGTCTCTGACTTTACCAATTTACATTTGTCTACATTCAGAGTCAATCCTGCTCTCCTCAGCCTGTTCAATACTTGCTTCATATGGTTTGTAAGTGCACTGAACGCGTTTCAGAATGTTATAATATCATGTGAGAAGGCTCTTGTATATAGTAAAGGTTTTAATATACAATCTACTTGTCTGTCTTTTGGAATTTTGCTGGTGCCCCTTTTAGTCCAAAAGGCATACGCCTAAACTGGTATAACCCAAAAGGCGTAATAAAAGCTGTTTTTGCTGAATCTTCTGGGTGTATCTTTACTAATGAAATACCCTAAGAAAAACACCATCAGATAGAACCATATATCACTCAGGGGGTGAAATAGACATTTCTGACACATGTGAAGGGCAAATATTCAAAAAAAAATCAGTAATAGAGCGATCTCCGGTACAAACCGTGGAGGAAGAAAAGAGTTTAAGGCATATTCAGAAATAATTTTTCCCAGAGAGATAAAATAAGACAAAAGAAAAAGTGACGATAATACATGAAAAAAAAATCCTTATATGAAAGTCCGGTTAGAAAAAAACCAACTCACCTTTCAGATGAGGTACTAAAAGTTGAGGAGTTGCGGGTAAGAGAAAATATAATAGAACGAGCAGACTCAGAAAACGAATTAAGAGAATATAAAGACAGTGAGAATCATAGTGGGCCAAGTACCAGGAGAAGTAGAAGCTCAATTTCCAGCAGGAGCTTGCGAAAAAGCCCTCAAATAGATATGACACAACAACTATTAAATTTCATGGAGAAGGAAAGATTAGCTAGAGAACGAAAGGAGGAGAAAGAGAGGATAGCTAGAGAGCAGAGAGAAGAGAATATTATAATAGATAGAGAACGAAAGGAAGAGGCTGATAGGATAGCCAGAGAACGAAAAGAGGAGGAAGACAGAAAAGAAAGAGAGAGAGATAGAAAAGAAAGAGAGAGAGAGATAGACAAGAAAGAGAGAAAGAGAGGATAGCTTGAGAGCAGAGAGAAAAGAATATTAAAATAGCTAGAGAACGAAAGGAGGAGGAAGATAGAGAAGAAAGAGAAAGAGATAGAGTAGCCAATGAAAAAAAGGAGGAGGAAGATAGAGAAGAAAGAGAAAGAGATAGAGTAGCCAAAGAAAAAAAGGAGGAGGCAGACAGAGAGGAAAGAAAACGCATAATGGAAATGATTGCAGGGAGAAATTCCCAAGAGCCTCAGAAATCGTCTACAATAGAGGTAATGCAGGCAGTAAATTTTCAACCAATGAAAGAAAATGAAGATGTACATTTATACATATACAATTTTGAGAAAAAAAAGCGGAATTGAGTGGATTGCCGAGAGAAAATTGGGTGACAACAGTACAGCCCCTCCTTAACTACAAAACACAAATTGCATATAAAGCATTACCAATGGACTACTCAAAGGATTTTGGAAGACTAAAACAAGCCATTTTTGAAAAGTTTCAACTCTCCCCCGAGCACTTTCAAAGGAGGTTTAGAAGCGAAAGAAAACGAGACAACGAAACTTATAAAGAACACGGGTACAAATTGAAAGATATGTGTTTAAAATAGCTAGAGTTAGAAAACTATAGAATGTTAGAACACCCGGAAGAAATAAAAGATAGGATAACGGAAATAGTGGATAAAATAGCGATGGAAAAGTTTTTAGAAAATACCTATCCAAATATGAGAATGTACTTAAAAGAGAAACACCCACAAACAATTGAAGAAATGTTCAAATTAGCAGACATGCACACCGAAAATAGGAGGGAGACATTCCCACCAAAAACAAGGTTAGGAGGTAGTAGCAGGAAAGAATACGCTTAATCAGAGAATAAAAATAATGCTAGCCAGATATGGCAAAGACAAACAGAATCAACGTGCTACCATTGTAACTCCGACAGCCACTATAGCACCAATTGCCCAAATAAAGACGGTAAAAAATACGGCCAAAAACAGGAACAGTATGACGTTACCTGTTATAACTGTAATAAACGAGGAAATTATGCCTCAAATTGCCGCAACGCGAAAAAAATTACGACAATAACTACAAAACAAGGGACGATGTGGCAAACGGAAAACAGGACAATCCAAGAAACGATCGCCCCCGATAGAATTGGGAAAAGTTTCAGACTTATAACAGAACCGCATGGGTTAGAAGCTCGGAAAATATGAAAACTTGCGCATTTGCAGAATCACACAAAGTATATGGCTAACTAAATGGTAAATCGGTAGAAATAGCTATCGATTCATGCAGCGACCAAACCTATGTACGGGAAGACTTGATAAAGAAAACCGACATAAATTATAAATATAAAGTGGCAGCGCTATGCTACTATGGAGCAGAACATAAATGTCCGACAGCTCAGGTCATAATAGAAATTGCCAATAAAGAGGGAAATACAGTTAAAAAGGAATTAAAAGTAGGGGTTGTACCTACTCTTGCAGTAGACGTTTTATTAGGGAGAGATTTCGGAAAGATAGAAAACTTTCTTGCACTAAAAGCAATCTACCTGGTTAAAAAAGTAAATGCGGTGAAACGAAACCAAGAAAAAAAAAGGAAGGCTGCGCCGCCCACTACTGAAAATAATTATCAAAATATACAAAACCCATTTCAATTTAACGACGAGATGTTCGTAGAAAATGCAAAACTAAGAAAACATAAAAGCCAAAAAAGGGCAGACAAAAAGGAATATAGCCATAAACAAGAGAAATTATTGACCGTAGAAAGAGAACCAGAGGAAACCAAAGATGAACTAACCGAAATACTCGGGGTAACCTCCGAAAAATTCGCAGAATTACAAACAAATGATAAAGATTGCAGAAAAATTAAACTAGCACTAACGAATAAAAAAAATCCGCAATCTAAACAATTTTCCAGTAATGAGAATCTACTTTACAAAATAATGGAGACTGGGGAAAACCCTAGAAAATTACAACTTTTGGTACCACATGAACTAAGAAAAGCGGTAATAAAGTTGGCTCACTCAAGCCCAACGGGGGGACACATGGGATCCCAAAGAACAAGAGATAGAGTCTTGCAACGTTTTTGGTGGAAAGTATTAAGAGAGGATATTATCAACTTTTGTAAAAGATGCAAAGATTGTCAATTAGTCGCACACAAAAAACCTAATGAAAAAGTTCCGATGAAAAAAATGCCCATTTTCCGCAAACCGTTTGAGAGAATTTCAATGGACATTGTAGGTCCACTTCTGAAATCTAGTGCGGGAGTTATTAATGATCTGGCTACGAGATACCCAGAAGCTATCCCAATGCGAACAGTTAAATCACCGAAAATCGTGGAAGAATTAGCGAAATATTTCTCACGTCACAAGATCCTGAAAGAAATTTTAACAGATAATGGAACCAATTTTATATCGACATACATTCGAAAATCATATGAAATTCTCGCCATTGAGTAAGTGTTAACTACTCCATGCTATCCTCAGACAAATGGAGTGACAGAAAGATTTACCAGAACCCTAATTAGTATCTTGAGACGTTTTGTAAGAGATGATGTAAACCAATGGGACAAAATGCTTCCTTCTGTCCTTTTTGCGTACAGAGAAGCTCCACACCAAGCTACAGGGTTCTCGCCATTTGAATGACTATATGGGACAAACCCGGGGGGGGGTGTTAGACATTTTAAAGGAATCATGGGAGAATGAGGAGTAAAATGAAGAAACAGTGATAACCCACTTGCTATCACTGCGAGGAAAACAGCATAGAGACCTCGAGATCGCTAATCACACACAGGGGGAATACGCAGAAAAAACAAAATTATAGTACGATAAATTCGCCCACATGCACGAATTCGTGGACCAAGATGAATTCCTCATCTTACAACTGGATGACAATAATTAATTAGAAGTACGATAGAAAGGACCATTTAAGGTGAAAAAGAAAATGAATGATGTAAATTATATGATACAATTAGATGGAGCAAAGAAAAAGGAAGAAGTTTATCATGTGAATTTACTGAGGAAGTTTAACAGGGAGAATGAAAGGGGAAACCAAAAAGATCCGCAGAAGCACTGCTTCATGATTTCAACCTCAGAAAATGACGAGGAAAGTGCCCCGTTGGATACAATAGACCCGGCGGAAAAACACATAAATGCCATTGAAAGAGTTTCGTCAGAAACTCATCCTAGCCAAACTCAAAAAGACCAATTAAAAAATTTATTCACTGAATTTGCAGACGTATTAACAGACCGAATCGGAAAAACAAAAAATGTGGTACACAAAATACTAGCAAAAAACAACAAACCAATAAAACAATACCCGTACAGAATACCAGAAGCTAAAAGGAAAGAAAGGAAAAAAATAGACCGAATGCTCGATTTAGGGGTTATAGAACCATCAAATTCAGAATATGCAGCGCCAGTCGTATTAGTCCTTCGCTTGGCCCAGCCAATCCTCTCAATCCACATTCAAAACCAATTCTACTTTCTTAGCTTTATTATTCAATGAGTCATACCAGGAAGTCCAAAATAGAATTTATTTCAAAGCTTACTTATTGCAAAACAACTATAGCTTAGCAACGAGACTTTTCAATTGTCATTGAAAAATATACTATAGGCAAATCTAAGCAAAATTAATTACGGAACGAAAACAGGTCATTTATCTGAAAATAAAAGAAACAGGGGTGGAACCCCAACACTCATCCTGAAAAAATTGAGGTCTCTTTGGCCCAGGAAACCTCCCTAGATTCAATCAAGATTCAAGATAGCCAAGATTCAACCTACCCGCATTTTTTAAACTAGAACCTACCTGTGAAGAATGGGTGATTTGCGTAATTTAGAACCCTTATCCCTAGAACTCTGTAAATCATGTCATCCTTGGAGACATATTTTTTAGACACTTCGTCTATTTAAACAAAATGGATTGTCTAAAAATTTAAGTCTCATGCCGCGAGGGGCTACCTGCATCCTCGGGGAAAGAAAAAAAGCAGAAGGAGCGTCAGTTACCATCCCATCACTTTTAGCCTTGAAAAATAGAAATAGAATTTTCCTTTGCCGACCGAAATCTCTCCTTCCCAAGCTCCGATTACCGCTGCTTCCTTGCCAAGTGGCGGGACACTAAAAATACATGAGATACCCATCATCTTCTCAGTCACTGCTAATGCAGCTATTTCAACCCCACTGTCCTTCTGGATCTATGTCCTAGGAACAAGGATTAAATCCCTCATATCTATTTAAAAGGTCTCTAAGAGACTTTAAAGTTTAGGTCTAAATATGCACTTTTTAAGGCTACATATATCTTCCCCCAAGAAAAGACTGTCCTCAATTTGGAACTGAGACTTTATGAAAGTTAACTTTTCGGTAGTTCTAAGTCGATTTGCTTTCTCAAAATTTGTCGCTCGTTAGCATTTTGACCCCTTTTTTGGGTTCATAGGGATTTTGGGTCAGCTAAAAGCCTAAAGTCCAGGCTTTTTTGGAAACTGTATAACTTTTCTCGTAAATATTATTTCATTGTGGCGCAAATAAACTTTAAATTTCCGTTACAATTAACAATTTCCTCATGTTCTACAATTACTAAGTAAATTAAAAGACTAAAAAAAAGTGACAGTAAACTCACATCCTGGATCATCCTTCTCAGAAGAAAATTATTTTTTTTTTTTGCGCAAGGAAGCTCAAAACTTTCGCCACAGGATCCTTAAACATTCTAAATTTCATTGTGAATTTTCATCAAGGTCGTATCTTTTTTCTCGTTTCCTCCAAAATTAAATAACAATTTCCTATGATAACCTGTTTTATGAGTACAGTTGAAAATTGATGGGTTTCAAGTATTTAGAATCATCAAAGAAAGTAGATTTTATAATGTACGCACAAATTGTTATCAAAACAATGTTTTTTACAGTCTTTGCTTCGATTGACATGGGGTGTTGTTTTCGTAAATATGAGAGGGATTGGGCGTTTACACTCAAGCTTAAATACGCTATATAAAGACTAGTTATATCTACTAGTTTCTACTCTTTTCAAGTTTTAACGTCACCCATTACTTTGCACAATAATAGAAAATACAAAAGAAAAAAGTATCTAATAAAAAAGTAGGTTGCAACATTAAAACCTAAAAGGGAGCAAAAATGAAGGCATATCATTAGCTAAAATTAAAGCATTATAGACATTGCTATGAATCCACAAATGAATCTAATATGAGCAGAACTAAAAACAACAGATATTACTTCGGATGAATAAATAAAACATAAAAACAAACAGGAATTAAAGTGACTAATCAAGTCGAGCGAACAGATATCGTCAACAGGTAATTTTTGAAGCAAGCTTTTTAATTTACTTAAACAATATTTTCAAGTGGCAGAACAAACAATTGGTTCCACAATTTAAGTTCTAAGCATTTTAAATGAACTTATTTAAAAGAAAAATGAATTTTCGATAAAATTTTATTTCATTATAGTCCAGTGCATACTGGCCCCACCTTTATTTGTCACAATTTCAGTTGATTTTAGGTTGGGTTAGATTATTCATTTAAATTTTTATTCGTTTTACGTTTCATATATTCATTCTTAGTAATATGAGAATGAACTAAAAAAATTTATTTTAGTAATGGCTCACTTAAGATTCAGTTTATTCACTCATAGTAATTGTGTTTTTTTCTTTTTCTTTTTTATTCTTTTTCCCACGCCGATTTGAATTATCGGAAGAAAGTAATAAGGGTCTACTCTTCGCGTCGTTTCATCTATTTGTTCAGAGTAATGTCTTTAATTTCTTAGTTTGGATCAACTTTTCCTTTTTTTTTGGCTAATTTTGACTTTTACTAATCCATTCACAGTACCACTTTGGTTTCATCCTTTTTTCTTTTTTTTCTTTCTTTTCCCTATGCCGTCGATTTCAGATAATTGCAAGAAAGTGGTACGGGTCTTCTTTTAATTCTTTATACAGAAAGTGGGGACCTTTGGCTGGACCGTTTAATATGATATTACAAGCGGAGTGTTACAACCTATATCAAAGAGAACGACATGAGGTTTTTCCGCCAATCTTTCGTTCTTCAAGCCATGTTCTGCATTTTTGTTGAAAGCTCGGGTCAAGCAAGCAGGCAGCAGTTTTAAATGGATGTGAGACTGAAGCCTAATTGCTTATGATGTACGACGGTTCCCTGCCTCCATTGCCGAAGTATTTTCTTAGAATAATGAATAGAACAATTTTGAGGTCCCAAAAACGAGCATTTTCTCACGGGTTCAAAGTGCTGCCATCTACTTTTACCAGTTTTTTCTGTTTGTGCTTACGGTTGAGCTTGTTGATTCATTTTCTATGTTTGGGAATGAGGCAGAGGAATGGTATAGCAAATGTCTTCTATCTCAAATAGTTCTCTCATTACTAGAGAAATTGGAGCTCGTTTGCTACTCTTTTGCTCCCATTGACTCCTCAGACTGGCCCACGGAGAATATCGATTTTGTTAATTGAAAGACAAATACAAATCACTTTAAAAATTAGAATTTTCACAGAAATTCTTTTTCAGAAAGATTCGGAAGAATTTTCTTAAATATTGACTACATAAATTACACTTCTTTGCCGATAAACACCAAGCCTAGCTATATACGAAACAACATACCAAGGTAATAATTCGTTGCTTTAAGAATAGTGATCAAAATAGACAATAATAAGAGCTTTAGCATGTTCATATCCAGACAACTGTTAACTTCTTCCTTTTGCTAACTCATTGAGAGGCATTTTGTAACTAAACTTTTATTACAAAATTGTTTGAAAGAAGCAGCTGGTGGGAACAGGCCAAATACATAGACGCACTCGCCATTTGGCTTTGACCACGATAGGTCTCTTAGCTCTAATCTCCCCATTGGACAGGTGATGTGACATTAGAAAAAAGAATGCAAACACAGCTTAAAACTATGCAATTTCGAGTTGCGAAATTTGGATCCTTGAGAAGGGCAGTTTAAAATTATAACACCGAAAGAGCAAAAAATTTAAGCAGTAGTAGTTAGTAGTATAGAGCTACTGTATTAGAATATGACGCTACAGAATGTTTACTGAATCTATATAAAATGAAGGGAAAGATCGGCCAGTTTTTAATCTTCGTCAATCGGAAGGTGGTAAAAATACCGTGATCACAACGCACCACGAATGTCGCATAAGATCTTTTGGCAAAATCTGGCTAAATACTTCTCTACCAATGTTTTTCAGCTGTATTCGAGAATTCTGGATGTTTTCAGAGCTAATTAAATTTGACTTTCGGACCATAAAAGCTTAATTAACAACAAGAAATATTAGAAGTTCAACTATTTAGTATAAATTTTTGTATTCGGTGTTATTCAACATAGGTACATTTAAAACGAATCAACGAAATAACCTACTCTAGAAACTAGACGTTTGTAGTTCAATTAAAAAAGAAACGAAGGTAAATGGTATCACCTTATCGTTTTCATCTATAACCATTGTTGATGAATTTGCTTAAACGATAAGCAATGTAAACTATGTTATCCGTTGAAATTCACTGACATTCCAGTGGACACCGGTAAGAGAGGCCAAATCTTTTTAAACCTGAAGTTTTGACCCTTCTGGGTCATTTAATTATCTCCTGATCTAGTTTCACTTTTCTTTTCAAATATCAACGCACAAATAAAAATATTTGGGGCTAATCCTGTAGCGGCGCAGTGGGTTTGACCTCAGCTTGGTTATAGGGCATCAAGGGTTAGAACCCAGTTGTAGGAACACTCTTCAGGGCGAATGCAAGGACCTTAGTAGTCAAGAAGCGTTGTCAATCCGATCCAATGCAATACCATTATTTGGGGCTATTTAAAAAGAAAACACAATAAGCTAAGTTCAACCATTAAAGTACTTGAACAATCATCCTTGCACCAACAAGTCAGAGGCCAAATTCCAAGGTGTTATTGCAACCGGTGTTTTTCTTTTTAACATGAGTAAATTAGAAAGCAGTTCCTCCACAAGAGGCAATGAGTGAGCTTTAACTTCAAACGAAAAGAAATCTGAAGTTCCTTTTTAATATAAAATAGTAATTAAAGGGCAACAAGCAATCACCTCCGGCAGTTTTTTTTTTTTGCTCCCACACATCCATGTAGTCCATAATTGAATAAGATGAAATTTTACGATATACATTAAGGTTAATAGGGTCGAAAGGTACAAGAATATACCAGAAGGGTGCATTACCCATGCAGTCCAATAGATAGGAGCTCCATAAATTATACTATTTTCTCAATTTTTATAAATACGTTCCAGCACTGAAGTCGGGCATATTATGCACTGACTTTAAATTTATGTGTTACTGGGGATACAAATCTAGCTTATGATCCTTCCAACAACCACACCTATCAACTACTGATTTCTCAGTGAAAAGGTGAGCAAGTTGCACCTTCTTCAAACCGGAGCCAGGTAAGTGTTCTCAACCTGAGTGCGAAAATAAGCTAAATCCTGACTCAAAACTCAACAGAATGTGGTTCAACGACAAGATAAGTCCAAGCAGTGGACTGACTCAGCGTGAAGTGTTACACCTGACTCAACACAAAAACAAGCTCAAGTTAGTTGAGCTTGCAAAGTTTCAGACTTTGGTCTAGAATATAGTCTAGGACACTCTTCTTGAGTAAGCTCATATGTATCACCCTGTTACTGCTTAACTTTTATACCGCTTATATTTCTGAATCATTGCAAAGACTAGTTAAGTCCTGATTCAATAAAAAAGAAACAAAAAAATCTAAACCTTGATTCCGCAAAAAAAAAGCTATTTAAGTCCTGATTCGGTAAAAAGATGAGTAAATGAGCGTACAAATGAGTAAGTCCGGACTCGATTCAAAAACCAACTAATTCTTGAATCACTGTAAAAGCGAGCTAAGTTCTCATTTTGGTGCACTACTAGTCCAATGCAAGCTGAGGGTTGACTAAGTGCAAAAAAGGAGCTGGACTCCAACTCCGTGCAAACACGATCTTTCATTCTAGGGGGCATGGACAAAAACAAATTAATTTGAATCGGAACAAATTCGAGGTAAGTCCTAATTCAATGCAGAAACATGGCTTTTGGCTGAAGCCCTAGCAGGCTTTAAACTTCAAGACTTGGGGGTTTTCCCGAACAACAAACCTTGAAACCTGGGAAGGGCTGGACTGCAAGGGTAGTCCGTCTAACAGTTAAAAAAAACATTTTGTTTTACAAGAATATACCGCTCTACCAAATTTCAAGTGAATTGCATTGTCAACTTCTTTTCGGCCACTTCCCCGACGAGTTGCAAAAGAGGTTACCAATCTCAGGTCATAACCCCCAGGAGAATCAGTCCTACCATTTTCAAAAGTCAACTTTTGTCTATCACGCATACTTTATCGTCTGCTTCCTTGGCAGATTCTCTACCTTGTATCTTGGCCTGACTTTGTCCCCTGGTAACTTGCGATTTATCACCATATGATGGTAAATAATATGAATAGAGGCACAAGGAGGGAATGCAACTGTTTTTAAGCTCCCATCTCCTTTCAGCACCAACAACACCGTTTCTTGATTTATGTCCCAGCAACAATTTTGTTTTGCATCTTACCATAGATACTTGTTGCATGGTATAATAAAACAATCACATATCCTGTTTTCAGCAAAAACGGTTTTCGTATTTAAAATATTTTAAGAATATTTTTATTGTTGTTGAAAGAAGACTTCTGTTAAAACCGGAAATCAGTTTTATCAAAAGACGCAAACCTAATTTTGTTTCTAGGTCTATTAATATTTGGTGTGAACAAGGTGAAATTAAGGTGGCCTCAGGCCAATAGAAGACCAACAATCACACTGATTTTCAATCCATACGATTGAAAATACTTATCCCATCCAGATAAAGTCTTTACCAAAAATTTCAGTAGAAAAGTATTGCAGAAAACTATAGTCAATCGAAGGTTTCTACAAAATGCTCAAATTTTGCTAAAAAAAATGAATTGTAATCCGAAATGTTTAAATCAGCATGATGAGTTTGGTAGCAATTGAGCTTGGGGGTGCTTTACAAATGTTCACTTAACTAACAGTTAAAGAGACTGCTTCAATTTAAACATGAATAAAAATTAATTTTAAAAAACAACAAATTCTATAGACAAATTTTCAGAGGCAATGCTATAGCGTTGCCTATAAATGCCATGCGGCTCCAATGTTTTATTATTTACTTATTTATTATTATTATTTTTTCCCAGAGGCACTTCATATGGAAGGGGTCGTCGTAAAAACTTCAAAGGGGGCTCATTTAATTAGAAATCGAGAGTTCTAGTGCCCTTTTTAAGGTTCAAAAGTGACTGGAAGGCAACAAACGCCCCTGCCACGCCCACCATTTCCCCAAACACATCCAATCAAAAATTTGATATAGCCATTTTCTTCTACGTAGTTGATTTCCAGATAGAAATTATGTTTTTGAGGAGGACACTCCTCCCCCCCCAGCCCGCCGGGCAAGGGTTGTAAGTTATGCCCTGAGGGCATACAAGCTTTTTATAGAAAGCTTTGTCGTAGAAACTTCAAAAGGCTCATTCAATTGGAAATTCAAAGGCTAGTGCCTTTTTAATGGTAAAAATTGATTGGAGGACAACTAACCCCCCTCTCACGCCCACCTTTTCCCCAAACACATCCAATCAAACTTTTCAGATAGCCATTTTGTTGAACGTAGTTGAAAATTCTGGAAATTAGGTCTTTGAGGATGACAACCCCTTCCCCACAGCCTTCAGGGCAAGGGTTGAAAGTTATGCCCTGGGGACATATAAGCTTTTTATAGAACGTGTTGTCGCAGAAACTTCAAAATGGGCTCATTCGATTGGAAATTTAAATGGCTAGTGCCCTTTTTAATAGTCGAAAGTGATCGGAAGGCAAATAACCCCCTTCCACGGCCCCCCCCCCTTGCCTTTTTTCCCCAAATACATTCAATAAAAATTTTGAGATAGCCATTTTGTTAAAAATAGTTCAAAGATCATATAATAAAACTACGGAGTTGACACAAACCCCCAGGGCCCGGGGGCAGGCGTTGTAAGTTATACCCTGGGGGAATATATGGTTCTTATGGAAGGGATGCTCATATAAACTTCAAAGAGGGCACATTTGATTGGAAATTGAAATTTACACCTCATTTTTTAAGAGTTAAAAGGGATTGGAGGTCACCTAGCCCCCCCCCCCGTCCACGCCCTTTTTTTCTCAAACCCATCTGATAAGAACTTTGAGATAGCCTTTTTTCATTTAAAAGCTCGAAGACCATATAACGAAAACTCCGGGGTTGACACACGGGCCCCCAAGGCCCCGAAGTCAGGCGTTGTAAGTTATGCCCTGGGGGAATATATGGTTTTTATGGAAGGGATGCTCGTAAAAACTTAAGAGAGGGCTAATTTGATTGGAAATTGAAAGTTTTAGTTCAGTTTTTGAGAGTCAAAGGAGAATGGAGGGCCACTAGCCCCCCCCCCATACACCCCTTTTTTCCGAATGCATCTGATAAAAATTTTGAGATAGCCATTAAGTTAAAAATTGTTCAAAAGTCAGATAACAAAAACTCCAGTGTCGACAGAAGCTCCCAGAGCCCGGGGGCAGGCGTTGTAAATTATGCCCTGGGGTATATATGGTTCTTATGAAAGGAATACTCGTATAAGCTTCAGAGAGGGATCATTTGATTAGAAATTGAAAGTTCGAGTTCACTTTTTAATAGCCAAAAGAGATCAGAAGGCAACTAGCCCCCCCCCCCCACGCCTTCTTTTTCCAAACCCATCTGCTGAATATTTTGAGATATACATTTAAAAAAAAAAAAAAAAATTCTAAGGTCGGATAAGAAAAACTCCGGTATCAATACAACCCCCCAAGGCCTTATGAAAGGGATGCTCTTATAAACTTAATAGAGGTCTCATTTGATTGGAAATTGAAAGTTCTAGTTCACTTTTTAAAAGTCAAGAGATTTAAGGGCAACTAGCCCCCCATGCCCTTTTTTCCCCAAACCCATCCGATACAAATTTTGAGATAGCCAGTTTCTTATAAATTGTTCAGAAATTATAAAACAAAAACTCCAGTGTCAACACAACCCCCCAGGGCCCGGGGACGGGCGTTTTGAGTGTTGTTCTGGTGACGTATATGGTTCATACGAAAGAGATGTTCGTACGAGCTTCAGAGAGGGCTCATATGATTTGAAATTGACAGTTGTAGTCCCCTTTTTTTTAGTAAAAAGATATCAGAAGGCAACTAGCCCTGATCCCCCCCCCCCACATCCCCTTTTTCCCCCAAGCGTATCCGATAAAATAAAAAAAAGCCATTTCATTTAATTAATTCAAAGTTCAGATAAGAAAAACTCCTGTGTCGACGCAACCCCCCATGGCCCGGAGGCAGGCGTTGTAAGTAATGCTCTGGGGGCATATATCGTTTTTATGGAAGGGATGCTTGTATAAACTTTGGAGAGGGTTTATTTGATTGGAAATTGAAAGTTCTTGTTCACTTTTTAAGAGTCAAAAGAGATTGGGGGCGACACAGCCCCCTAGGGCCCGAGGGTAGGCGTTGTAATTTATGCCCTGGGAGAATATATGGTTTTTATGGAACAGATGCTCGTATAAACTTCAAAGGGGGCTCATTCCAAATGGGGCAAACTTTTTTCATTTTGTTATTGTTACTTTGATACCAGTTTTGATACTTTGATGAAGATTTGACTTTTTTTTATTTTGATTTTGAAATAAGGACTTTTTAAAACTTGAAACTTTTTGCAATAAAAAACAAACAAAAATTAATTAAAAAATCTTTCCGAAAAATAAGTTTTTCAAAGACAAGCAAACGTAATTTTATAATTAATCTAAGCAAGTAAAAGTACCTGTTAAGATTCAATCTCAAAACGACCAGAAATTCCTATTAAAGAATAAATGAAACCCAAAACGAACAGAAATTAAATAAACAATCAATGCAAACAAACATACAATATATATTAATGTAAATGAATGAATAAATAAATCTCAAAACGAGTGAAACTTCAATTGAATATGCAAATCAAGCTTGAAACGAAGAAAAACCGCTGCAAACAAGAGTTTGGGTATCACCTCCTTCTTTTACTATAAAAGTCAAAAACCTACTGTGTCATTGACGCTTTACTGAAAATTATATGCGTCTTGAACAGTCTTGGAAAGTATAAACAACATAAACAAAGAAAATATTTGTAATATCATTCGTTTCCATCGATGCGCCAATGACGCAGTAGGCTTTTGGTTTCTATTTACAGTTAAGGAAGGGGGCAGTATCCAAACTCTTGTTTGTAGTGAAACTATATTCGTCTTGAGTAACTTTAGAAATAACTAATAAATTAAACTAAGTATTTGATGTATAATGATATTAATTGCTGAAAAATCATCAGTTCAAAATTTTACTATAATTTTAATGCTTATTTTCAATATTAAGTACAAAAGAAAACATTTGTAATATACTCTGTTTTCAGTGACGTGCCAATGGTGCAGTAGGTCTTAGGCGTTTACAGTGAGAGAAAGAGGCGATACCCAAACTCTTGTTTGTAGTGATTTTTGTTTGTTTCATGCTTGATTTGCATATTCAATTCAAGTTTCACTCGTTTTGAGATTTATTTATTCATTCATTTACATTAATATATATTGTATGTTTGTTTGCATTGATTGTTTATTTTATTTCTGTTCATTTTGGGTTTCATTTATTCTTTAATAGTAATTTCTGGTCGTTTTGAGTTTGAATTTTAACAGGTATTTGAACCTACTGAGCTTAAGTTTAAAATGGCCTTTACTTTTATTTGAAAAACTTTTTTTTCGGAAAGTTTTTTTTAATTAATCTCAAAGAAAATCTTGCGATGATAAACAAACTTAAAAGGAGCAGATATTACTATGAATGAAAAATTGAAACCTCCTCAACTTTTTTTATATATATATATATATATATATATATATATATATATATATATATATATATATATATATATATATATATATATATATATATATATATATATATATATATATATATATATATATATATATATATATATATATATATATATATATATATATATATATATATATATATATATATATATATATATATATATATATATATATATATATATATATATATATATATATATATATATATATATATATATATATATATATATATATATATATATATATATATATATATATCGTTTGGTGAAGAAGGTTAGTCAGGGGGGGGGGCTAGTTACCCTCCATCATTTTTGCTCTTAAAAGGGAACTAGAACTTCCAGTTTTCAACCAAATGAGGCTCCTCTAAAGTTGATATAACCATCCTTTCCATAAAAACCTTAAGGGCTCCAGTGCATAACTTACAAACCTTGTTCCCAGGTTCTGAGGGTTTGCTTCAACCCCAAAAAGCCTTGTTATGATCTTTGGACCATTTTGAATAAACTGGCTATCTCAAGATTTCTGTTGGATGCATTTCGGGAAAACACGACGTGTGGAAGGGGGAGGAGTATATGCTCTCTGATTACTTTTACTCACATAAAGGGAACTAAAACTTCTGGTTGCCAATCCAATGAGCCTGTATTTGGCACCGGCAAGGGGGCCACTCCCCCTGGAAATTTGGGACTATAAAGTAATTATAAGGAAACCATGGAAAAAATATGTGTTGCTCCATTATTGGCTGGCTGCCAATAGATTTTGACCCTTAATAAGGAAAATATAAGTTCTAATTTGTGAATGAGTGACCCCTTTCCAGTTTTCCACAACCATTTTTTCTACATGATTTAGTTGGATTAACAAAAAAAATTCTTCATAGTAATTAATGGTAAGTAAATACCTATCCTTGTCAATAACGAAAGTATAAGAGCCTAACTATTGATAACATTAAATCAAATGTACTTGTTTATTAGTAATTAGTGCAGTTATTAGTACACAAGAAAGTTCGTATAATTATAGAAACTACTACTACTACTAACAACTCACCGCAGTACCAAGCCGCCTGAGGCCAACACAGCTACGCACGCTCCTCCATCCATAGCTATTCAAAACTTCCCTCTTTACACCCTCCCAGGAAATCCCAATTTCTTTTAAATCTTTCTTTATGACGTCCTCCACCCTAGACGAAGACGACCTGCTTTCTGTTTAGCCTTAGACGGTTGGTCAAAAAGAACAATCTTCGGCAATCTGTCATCCTTCATCCACACAACGTGCCCTAGCCATCTCAACCTTTCTTTCTTTATAGCCCTAGAGAGCAGTATTGAACCACATTTTTCGTACAGCCTATTGTTCGAAATACGGTCAGTCATCCGGGTACCCAGAACAATCCTTGAGCAATTTCTCTGGAGTACATCTAGCAAATCTTCATCCGTTTTTCGAAGCGCCCATGCTTCAGAGCCATATTTGACTACTGTCTTCAGTTCAAATACTCTAATCTTGGTTTTTAGACTTCTTTTCTTATTCTTTTATGCTGTTTTTATATTGTGAAAAAACACCTTGAGCCTTGGCTATCTAGTTCTAACATTTTCACTGCTCCCACCATTTCTATTAATAATACTACCAAGATAAGGGAAGCTATCCACTTGATCAATCTTTTCATTACCCAACGTCACCTTTTCATCTTCACTTATTCCTATCCTTAGTAACTTAGTCTTCTTAACATTAACTTTCAAACCTATTCTAGCACCCTGAACTCTCAAAACTATATAAGGGGCAATTTCGGTAAAAATGTGCTGTCACTTTTTCTTTGCATTGCAAGAGTGCCCATGAGCTGATATATGAAGCCACTATAATCAGAAATGTTTCCCCTGGACGGAATACTGGGAATTTCTGTATTTTCCCCCTGAACTGATACGTTTTTGTGTTTCATTATCATTTATTTAATTTTTTCCAGGAGTGATTATATTTATCTAGTTGTCACTTCGAAAAATATTTAATTTTTTACAGTCGTGAAGTATATAAGTGTCAAATATATTGTTTTTATGTATTCAAAATTAAATTAAAAATATTGAATCAAAAATTTTTGTTTGATTTTCTTAACCTTAGTTTTAATGTTTTACTTTGAACAAACTACTTTCATAATGCGTTACTTTTTACAAACACCGACTATAAAGGCATTAAAAATTTTGGTCTTTGATAATCAAGTTCAAAACTGTCGATATTGCTAGAAAATATCAATCCAAGGCTTAGGCATTGCTCAGCAAAACTGAATGCTGGAAGTTTATATCTTAGTTTTTGTAAGCAAGCTATTATTTTGTGTATTTTTTTTAATTAAATACTTTTTTCTTTTTATATACTTTTACTTTAATTGACATACTTTTTCCATTGCCTTTAGAAAAATTTTTGTCTCTAAGCTTCGTTAAATAAAAAAAAAACAAGTTTTTTCAACTGAAAGTAAGGAGCCAGTTTAAAACAAAACGAACAGAAATTATCGCGTATATGAGGGGGGCTGCCCGCTCCTCAACACCTTGCTCTTCACGCTATGGTTTTTTGGCACTTTAAAAAGCTACCTACTTATTGTTCTAATTAAACGACCCTTGTGTTTCAGGACTCGTTCTTAAAGGATTGGGACAAACTTTAAACTTTAGCGCAAAGAGTGAGGTTTTGAGGAGGGGGCAACCGCCCCTCATACATGTAATAATTTCTGTTCGTTTTTAGTTTTAATGTTGCTCTTTACTTTCAGTTGAAAAACTTTTTTTTATTTATTCCTGATCGTTTTTTAAATAAGGACAGGATATCTGGCTCCACCTCCACGGAAAAATCCCCCTCCCCACAGAAATATCCTCTGGACAATTCAATCCTGGCAAGAATTTACCCCGGATAATTACCTTTAAATTCTCCACGCGTAAAATTGAATCGGGAAAGAGAAAGTAAGACAAATAAAAAGAATTTCATATAGGAATTAGGGGAAATTCCCCCAGTGTAAAATTTCTCCTGAAAAGTTCACCCCTGGAGACTTCCCTCTCCATGGAAAATTCTTCCCGTGCAAAATCCTCCCAGAATAAAATTTATCCTCCCCTCCTCACCCGAAACTGTATGCATACTTCCCAATAACAAATACTATACATAAACAATGGGCAAATTTTATAACTTAAAAACATTTCACCAGGGGCTTTAGAGGGTCATTTTAAGATAATTTCTTAAACCACATTGGCCTGACATAACACAGTCGCTTTGTTGTGTTTTTTCAGTATTTTCATTTGGCCTTTAAAAACCCCATTTTTGCTCGATGTTGTGTTGTGGGAGGGTCATTTTATCTCCGAAGACATAGTTACTGGGTCTTTTCCACTATGCTGAATAAAATAGCTATCTCAAAATTTTGGTCGGACGATTTTGGAAAAAAGTGGCGTGGGAGGGGGCCTAGTTGCCGTTCAATTTTTTGGTCACTTAGAAAGAGCACTAGAACTTTTCATTTCCGTTAGAATGGAGCCCTCTCCTGGCGTTCTAGGCCCACTGGATCAATACGATCAGCCCTGGGAAAAAACAAATAAACACGCATCCGTGATCTTTCTTCTGGCAATATAACAAAATTCCCCATTTTCGCAGATATTAGCTTGAGACCTCTACAGTACGGTTTTTTGATACGCTGAATCTGATGCTGTGCTTTTCATTAAAATTCTATGAATTCTAGGGGATCTGTCTCTCTTTTTTCGAAAATCAGACAAATTTTCTCAGACTCGTAGGTTTTGATGGGTAATACCAAACTTAATGAAACTTATGTATTTAGAATCAGCATAATAAGCCAATTCTTTAGATGTATCTATTTGTATCAAAATTCCGTTTCTTAGAGTTTGGGTTGCTATTGAGGCGGGCCGCTTCTTACTTACAGTTCGTTACCATGAATTGTTTGATTACCCATCAAAATTTAAACAGAGATCATTGAAATACTGATCTTTTTTTCTGCGGTACCTAAAGTATCGTATTCATAAGACTATACAGTTTCATGAAATGTAATTAAACAAATAGAATAGGTTTTCCACTAAATTAAGGAGCAAGTTTAAAACTTACAACAAATTGAAATTACTCTGTATACAAGGGGGACTACCCCCTTCTCAACACCTTGCTCATTAAACAAAATTTTCCCCCTCATTATGGCTGATACACAATTACAGATCACCAAGCATAGCCTAATTTCATTGCAAAAAGGTAAATACACTTGGTTGAATTCAGTACTGCCACCGTGTGGCATTACCCCTTTTGCAATTGGGAAACCTAAAATATAGTTTTTGATACCTTTAAATCAATTAGCTTCTTATAATTTTATATTGATTGCAAATTCGTCCTCTTTGGCTTAAAGTCGTAGTTTGATGCCTTAAAATTGCAGAAAACAAGACTTTCCCCGAGCTCACTCTGTATGGTCACTTAAAAAAGAGCTTTAAATTTGCGTTTGAATGAGCTCACTACCAATTATCTGGGACCTTCGGTTTGATACAATCACCCCTGGGAAAAAAACGAAACAAATAAACATGCATCGACAATGTTTCTTCTGAAAAAAAAGGCGAAATTCCGTATCTTGAAGATTGGAACTCGAAACCTCTATGGTAGAGTTCTCTGATATGGTGTATCTAATAAAGGGATTTTCAATAAGATCACTTGCTTTTTTGCTGTTATTTCTCTTTTTTTCAAAAATTAGGCAAATTTTCTCAGATTTTTGGTCTTGGGTGGGTAACAATGAACTGAAAGAATTTTATATATTTAGAATCACCATAAAAAGCCAGTACTGTCGGTGTGACAATTGTCCTGAGAATAAAATTTTTAGTTTTGGTGAAAATTGGCCCAAGCCACTTTTTACTTCCAGTTTTTTTTTATCACAAACTATTTGATAAGATTGTCTTGCGATGAAAATTTTTTTGAACCTGTTCGTTTTATTTAGTTGAATAGGACGTCAAAAAGAAAGAGGGTCAATTTCACAGCTAGATAGTTAAGTGTATATTTTATTTTTCTTTCGCTATTCTATTTTTCTCTTTTTAATGTCTCAATATATAAGGGATTTTTAGGTTCGAGGGGGAGAATTGTCCTGTTATGAAAGAGGTACGTTTTACATGGCTGTTATAAAATCAAAACATGGTATTTATTGAGGAAGGAGGATTTTTGAACGGATCGTCTCCTTCTTCAAACTATTATAAGGCGTAGAATACGACAAATTACACAACGACGTTTCTAGATGTACTATAATCTACGATAAAAATCGTTGTGTAATTTTGACTTAAGTTTGAACTTCTTTTTAGATTAAATGCATAATAACTAAATATATTATTGACTAAACAAAATAATCCCTTTGCCAGGAATCCTTATCGTTTAAAATTTAGTGTAGGCCTATTTTGTTTCATTTTACATGCATTTTAATTGCTATTTTGATTTGAGAGTTTTTTCGTATAATTACTTAAAGAGAAATTTATTCCTACGAAAAAGTATCCTGGAATATATTTCCTGTAACCCAACCACCACTGCTATTTTAGCTTCCCCCCCCCCTGGAAAGTTTTCTGCCGGCACCCCTGCTGTCTATCATAGCCCAAAGAACAAAATTGACAATTACTATGGTTTACCATAGGGACACCATTAACTAGTAACAAAACTTACAAAGTTGAGCTGGATTTCATATCAAGTCAGTAACAAAAAATTAATTAAAGTTATCCAGGTATGAATTTCATATTGACAAGAAGCATCCCAAAGGCATATAAAACTGTCGTTGCAAGTGAAAAATGATTTAAAGTCTTTTTATTCCAAGTCTATTAATCTATCCAAGTCTATTAAAAGTGACTGATAATCCTCTTTCAAAATATTCCCTGTAGTTTTAACTATAGACTTTGAGGAAAGTAATTAATTATTCCCTCTAGGAAATCAGCAAATCGATGTAGTCCATGAATAAGGCAAACTACACTAAAATAATGTTTACTAGCAGAATGAGAAATGAAAAAAAAGTTTGAAAGTTCCATGGTAGTTTCCGGAATTTATATAGGCTATGGTCAACTTTAATTATATATATATAAAAAAGTTCTTCCAAGAAAATCATTTACGATATTCTAAAAGGCATGAATAAAGTAATAAAATAGGTCAATTTATATTAGCAATAGAAATGACTAAGAGTGAATAAATGAAATCAAAAGCGAGCTGAAATTGAAATGAATAAACAAGTCAATGCTATAACTAAAATAAATTACCATAAATAAGAGTGAAGCTACTGGCCCCTCATCCCTCCCCCATTAAAGACTAGAGTGTCATTTACACTTTACTAAAAACCATAAGTATTTTAAATAGGTGCATCAAATCCCCAAAAAGAAAAAAGATACTAGTCAAGTATACAAGAAAGGAAAAAAAATCCGAGCAAATACATTTTTGTTTTTCAATTTAGCTTTACAATTTTGAAATTTAATATTGTAACTATTTTTTATTTTTATTCCATTTTATTCAAAACCGTAGAAAACAGATACATAAATAAGACTTAAATTATTAATTAGTCATTTTTGAAGCAATCTGTTTGGTTTGCTGGACTAATATTTTGAATTAGGAAATGATAAATAATTTACTATTTGAGTTTGTATACATTTGAAAGGAATGGAATTAACAGGAAGACAATATTGATGGAAACTTATTGTATATTAGATTGGTAAAAGTAAATTGAGCGTTTCATATATCTTGCTGTATGTAAAAAGGCTTCTTGGAAATTTGAGGTTTCAATTTTTCATTCATAGTAATATTTGCTTCTTTTAAGTTTGTTTATCATCGCAAGATTTTCTTTAAGAAATTTGTCTATAGAATTTGTTGTTTTTTTTTAATTAATTTTTATTCATGTTGCAATTGACGCAGTCTCTTTAACTGTTAGTAAATTGAACATTCGTAAGGTACACCCAAGCTCAATTGCTACCAAACTCATCATGCTGATTTTAAAATTTCGGATTGCATTTCAATTTTTGTTTTTTTTTTTAGCAAAATTTGAGTATTGATTGACTATAGTTTTCCGCAATACTTTTCTAATAAAATTTTTGGTAAAGACTTTATCTGGATGGGACAAGTATTTTCAATCGTATGGATTGAAAATCTGTGTGATTGTTGGTCTTCTACGGGCCTGAGGCTGCCTTAATTTCATCTTGTTGACACCAAATATAAATAGACCTTGAAACAACATTAGGTTTACGTCCTTTGATAAAACTGATTTCCGTTTTCAACAGAAGCCTTCTTTCAGCAGCAACAAAAATATCCTTAAAATATTTTAAATACGAAAACTGTTTTTGCTGAAAACAGGATATGTGATTGTTTTATTATACCATGCAACAAGTATCTATGCTAAGATGCAAAACAAAATTGTTGCTGGGATATAGATCAAGAAACGGTGTTGTTGGTGTTGGAAGGAGATGGGAGCTTAAGAACAGTTGCATTCCCTCCTTATGCCTCTATTCATATTATTTACCATCATACGGAGATAAATCGCAAGCTACCAGGGGACAAAGTCCGGCCAAGATGCAAGGTAGAGAATCTGCCAAGCCAGCAGACGGTAAAGAATGCGTAGTAGACAAAAGCTGACTTATGAAAATGGTACGAGTGATTCTCCTGGGGATTATGACCTGAGATCGGTAATCTCTTTTGCAACTCGTCGGGGAAGCGGCCGAAAAGAAATAAACATTGCAATTCGCTTGAATTTGGTAGACCGGTACATTCTTGTAGAATAAAGTTTTTTTTTTTAACTGTTAGACAGACTACCCTTGCAGTCCAGCCCTTCCCAGGCTTTAAGGTTTGTTGTTCGGGAAACCCCCTCGAGTCTTGAAGTTTAAAGCCTGCTAGTGCCCCAGCCAAACAGCCATGTTTCTGCATTGAATTAGGACTTACCTTGCATTTGTTCTGATTCAAATTTATTTTTTTCTGTCCACACCCACAGAATGAAAGATCGCGTTTGCACGGATTTGGAGCCCGGCTCCTTTTTTGGTGGAAATTGTACAATTTAAACTATTTCTTATTGAAGAAGCTTAAAAAAAATTACAAGAAAAAAAACCATCATAATAATATCTATGCCAGGAGGAAAACCTATATCGTGAAGCTGATAGTCAGCCGTCCAAAATCAAAATGCAATAAATCTTCTGCGTTTCATAGTTGTGGATAGTGTTATACGGATCAGCCCTGTTGTACGGACGTCCGATAAAACGATAGATGTCTATTAAACAAACAAATTTTATAGCCTAAGTTAGGCTGTGATATATCCCTTTCTTTTTTGTTAAAATCAAATCTTCGAAAATTTATTTGACAAATTCTACCAATGGTCCATAGATATCATCTCATTTGTTACCAACATGAGTTACGACTTCAAAAATTGGAATGTAGATTTTTCAAAGATATGTCATGTGATGGTTAACCTAGAAAAGTGAAATCGTACTGATTTTATCCCTACCAGCACGCCATTTTCGAAGAAAATGCATTGGTTTTGACTAGGTAGCAGCTTATTTGAATGTGTTTGTAGCCCTTTGAACTATCAAAGACAACTTAGGTTGTCTATAAAATATATCCGATTCTCAATAGTGACTGGTAACTGCGAATACAAAACAATCATTGCAAAGCGGTACGATATATTGGAGAAAATATATTGGAGAAAGAGGAGAGGCTGTGATATATTGGAGAAAATAAAAAAAGAAATTTGAAAAAGTATTTTGAAACACCTCTTGAAAAAGTTCAAAATGGTCATCTGAGAATTACCTTTGCTGTGCCCGTTTAAGTTTTGTTTTACTTTATTTCACCAAGTCAAATGGTTAACTTGGAAATTGGTCACTCTATGAGAGCTAATCTTGACAGGCATGCACGTCCACGCACGCTTAAGTTCTTACAGATTATTTAACAGTACGCTTAAAAATTACTATAAGAAAACTCAAATAAAAGTTCCCTATAACATTTATTTACAACAAAATGGGAATTTCATGAACTCAAAAGAAAAGAGAAAAACCTACAACTTGAAAGTTAACAGCTATTTAGAACTTTCGCCGCCGTTATGGAAATTATTTTTTGTTATTGGATTTTCGCTTTATGAAAAACAAACATTGAATTTTCTCTATTGGGCACATTTTCATTTTGTTGGAAAACAAACAAGTTGAATTTGCCAATTTTAACATGTTTCGTTTGCCTTGCCAGTCAGGTTAAGCCCTAATAAATGCCAGATAAGTAGGCGAACTTCATTTATTTGCACTTAGAATTTTCGCTACACAAATACAGAAAAAAAGTCTCTTTTGGGAAGTGACAATTTAGCGACCACAACCTTTTAAACTGGTAGTACAATAAAGATACCACAAAAAGGGGGGAGACCTTAGTAGAGATGCCTTATTGAATCGTGACGGGAGTCCATATATGGGCATAGAACCACGTGGTCCTGTCGGCATTTTTAATGCTGACGGGAGTCCAAATAAGGGCATAGCCTCCCTAGGGAGAATGATTGCGTAATCTGTCAATGACTTCTTTTTCCAAGGTCGATTTATTTGATGTTTCTATGTGTAATAGCTCCGGGACGAAGGTTGCACATGCGCATTGAGTTCTAACGGGAACAATGTTATTGATCTAGGACTCGAGGGAGAAGTGAATTTCCGAGAACTTGATTGCGTAATCGTTCGTGAATGTCATGGTGTCCAGAAATAGTATTTGTTGTTGTTGCTCTCGAGCCAAATGTTATGACTTTTCCGGAAACAGTTAGATCACATTTGTTCTTCTCAGCCAATCATCGAGTCGGATACATCCCCCTTCTCAGCCATATCAGAGGGCTGGTTATATCTGATTGGCGGTGTGACTATAAGGAACGGGTTTTTTGATATAGTTTCATTAGTGTGCGAATAGAATTCAAAGGAGTGAGAAGAAGAACAGTTTTGACTTTACTCATTTGGATATATATTTGTGTTGATGGCGATGAGTGGAATGTTTACACTATTAGAAGTTGATAGTGGAGTTGATGATAATAGTACAAGAGCACCAAAAATTGCGGTGGAAATTACGAAAGGATCGCGGCTTTGTCTGGAATGGGATGCAGTATATGCAAGATATGTGATATCCTTGAGCAAATTTAAAATGGAGGATCAATTATGTTTCGCCGCTAAAATTGATATAGCACATGTGAATAGACTTCAATGTGCTTTAAGTGCATTGGTGAAACATATTGAAGACAATAAACAGTATCGTTAATTGTACATGCTCTGTATTATTGATGTTGTTGTTGTAATTATTCAATAAAATTGTTTCGAAATCGAAAATGTTCCCTTTCTTTTCTGGTTAGGGCTAACGAATCAAGGGTCAGTCTAGAGTCAGCAGTCAGAGTGAAAGGATTGAAAAATGAATAAATTCGAGAAAGAGAGAATTAGATCAAATCTAGTGTTTATGGAAAAACATTTGATTTTGGATGATGATTTTCTCGAGTTATCACTTAAACGCTGGATATTCTCTTGTCAGGGAACACTTGACAATATAATGAGGAGTGATTCTCCCCCATTGGACTATTGTATGAAACTTTCAAAATGTGACTCAAATGCTTATAGCCAATTTTTTTATATATTAATTGAAACAGCGCAGAATCATATTGTGGATACACTTTTGAAAACACTGCCAATGGATTCAATGTAGATGGCTCCCCCCATCAATCGAAAGAGGTAACGTCACAGAGCTACTCCTCTCTCTCCCCATGTCCCTCTCGTTGAATTTATCGAACGAAGAGGATCAGTTTCGTTTTAGCTGTGAGTGAGTTGACATCGGAAACCGAAAAATGTTCTATATATGTCCATTGTGCATGTACACTCTTTGAAGTTGGAATCAATGTGAGAATTGTACAATCATTGGTGACTAAAGTTAAAATTGTAAATTATGTAATCCTTGTAAATTACAAAGAGGCTATGCAGTACAAATTAAAGGATGTAATTCATGTCTTGAGGAGGTGTGTCACTCTCATCCTAGAGGGCACCTGTGCTCCAATTGTCACTATGATAAATGTGATCAGTGGGAGAATACTTACCCCGCTATGATTTGAAAGAATCCCAAACGTGATTTTAGTTTATTTCTACGAGATTGGTATCGTCGCGGATTTAAATTATTCTGGGAGGAGGAATCTGGTCTACGATTCAACTGTTGGGGTAACAAGACAATCTGGTTTCTACGTCATCGTTGTGATGACACTGCCTACTATGACTATAAACCAAGTGATTTTTATTTGGCAGTTACCGAATGTGATTCACCATTTGAAAACATTGTATGTGATATTGCTTCAAATAGACAGATTGAAACACTTGAATTTCATAATATGAATCCAAATAGTATAATTGACTATACAAAGAGATATGACAAGAGTGAAGTTACATTGTACTGTAGAAAATGTGACCCTGACTTTGCAGTCAATCAAGATCAATATAGAGTGAATCCAAATGATTTACCAGCATTAGTGGCGATAGTTGCCTATACATCGAAGATGAAGAAATCTAAAGTGAAGATTTAAAGACATTGTTGTATATATATACATTTTATTAATAAACAAATTCACAAACATTTTTTAAGCACTTTACTCTTAGGGCACTGAAATCAATACTATATAGGTCTGAGAGGATATTTTCCACCATAAAGTCGTTCAGACAGGGATTGTCAACATAAATGTGGAGAAACTGCTTGTAAGTATAGCCACGACATCGGAACACAAAATATAGTAGTGCATGGAAGCCACAGCTTTTAGTCGTGAGATACTGTACCCTGTTCCGATTTTGAACAATAATTTTCCCACTGCTCTCTATAGATATGCTGATATGAGGTGTGTAGAATGTGAAGGGTAGACCAAGAGGGTCAAAAAATTCAATCGTTGTCTTTGTTTGATAGATACACAGCCAATGACCCGTCAATACAGTCAATGGACTGCTATTAAAAATAATCAAGGTATTGTTGACACTTTGAATTTTTCCAAGAAAGTCCGAGGGCAGACAATAGGATTTGTACTGTGACATGTAGGGGTCCATATTCAATACATTGATTATTTGACTGGTGTTCATGGCGCCAAGTCTAGTAGAATACTGCCTTCGGGAGTGATTTCCCAATAGGTTTCATATTGATTTAGTGACATTAGCGCAATACTCTCAGCCAATGGGTCGGCAAATGTACACTCTAAACGCACACTCCCCGTACGTACTATACTCATATCCTGTGTACCCGAAAAATCCAGTACAATGATACCATGTGTTTTAGCAAACATATCTTCGGTTATACCATTTTCAAATAGTTGAGTCATGATCTAGGGTTTGCATGGTCAACTCGTACAATGTTCTATAGGATTTATCAAAAGATAGATTGTAGAGTGGGATGCCTTTTACTTTGCGCACAAGAGATGAAAGTCCAAACATCTCGAATTTATGTGGACATTCAGTCCATGATCCTATTGCACTGGCGCTTTTTACAAATGCCAACGCAAGTTTTGATGGAATTTCACCATTTATAAAGGATGAATCGGTGAAGGTGCGTGAGCCCATTGCAATATGACGCGGATTGGTGATTGTATGAGGAACAAGTAGTTTAATATTGTTGCCATTGGCTCTCAGTTTTTCCACGGCCAAAGCAACAGAACTCATAACCTGTTGTTTGCGTACATGAAGTATTGCCGAGGTGAGGGAGAGACTTACGAGGTGAGGGGTAGTCAGCGAAAATGAAATTAGTGTTTCCGGCACTTTTACCATTGATTATATTGAGCTTAAAGCCAAGAACATCCTTTAGATTATCATTGAGAATAACCTTTTCATTGGCAATAGGTGAACTAATGTAGATCTTGCCCTCCTCCTTTGAATAGTTGAAATGAAAAGCTCCCTTTTTACGAGCGGATATTCTTTTATTGATAGTACGACATAAATCATTCATACAGGTGAGTTCCTCGTAGGGTAATTCAATATATGGATAATCCAACCAATTGATTTTTTGAATTTGTTCTTGATCACCTGGTGGTGGCGGCCAATCATAGGGTCTAATTTTTATTTCATATTTACGATCCTTTCTCAGTATGTCATAGTTATTTTTGAGAATACATTCGACAAGAGCCACTTCATACTTTCCGTCGAATTTCATGGTGGGGGAGAGTTTCGTCCAAAAATCACTTGTTCTATTCAGATCATTGTAGAGTGGATCAGAAACAATGGACATGAAAGTCACATAGAAATCATTGGGCATTGTTAATATCTTCAGCACTGACACAATAATCAAAATCTGAGTTGTATCCTAGCCAGCGAACAAGCAACTGTTTCTTACCATGGTGTGTACTACTCTTTAATATCTTTTCAATTTGATAAATTTCACTAGTGTTTCTAACTTTTTGCATTTCATATTCATAAAAAACCGCCGAGAATCTCATCATCTTTGGTGTCTCGCAGTCGATAAGTTATGGGTATGGTGTCTAGGATTTTGGACACTTTAAAAAGTTCGATGCTCCATAAATAATTCCACTTTTCAAAAATATTGGTGGTTCTATTTATTTGAACAGTATCACCAACATTGAATTTCTTCTTCTTTTTCTCTTTTTCACCATTGGAGAAGTGCCTTAGAAAAGTATCTAATTTATTTTCACTGTAATGAACATCCCTTGGTGTAGAGTTGGACAGAAATCGATGGGAACGTTGATTATATATCTGTATGATTTTATCTAAATCGTGAATAAAAGCCAATGTATTTTTCAAAGTGTAATATCTTGAAATTAATGGACGAATCGTTCTTATTAATCGTTCAGCCAATGCAGCCTTTATCGGACTGTGACTATGATAAAGTATTGTATTATATTTCAAAAGAACCTTTTGCACATGGGGATTAACAAATTCACTGCCACGATCCGATTGAATTTTTCTATATGAATCCTGTTCTAGAATACTTTCAATGGACCGAGAAACTTAAACACATCTCTTTGATCGTAGTGGAATGGCATAGGCATAGCGACTAAAGATACTGATTGCCACTAGAATATATTTGTAGGGCGCATTGTGACGTTGTTGAAGTGTGTCTAGAGTTAAAAGATCCGTTTGCATTATATGTAGAGGGAAAAAGGCTTTAGTTTGTCGATATTGTTTACTGCGAAGCCTGTGATTTCAATGCAGTGTGTAACTCGATTCATTTTCTAGATACTCTTTTGCATTTTTCAATGTGGTGGTGCCGGAGACAGCTTTGGAAAGCGATATGGGGGAACTTAAACTCCCCGCTTCACCAATATTTTCATAGACACCTTTCAAAACTTCATCCATTTTGAGCGTAAACACGTAGTGTAATGTCCACCCCCCTCTTGCACACTGGCGGGCGAATCAATTCGTCCTCGCTTTTGACTAGCAGCCATAGGTTTTTTAAAATCAGTGACGCTGCTAGTATCTTCAAATATTGAATCTTCTTCTTTTTTAAATGGTGTTGTTGGAGGGCTATATTCTCTTAGTTTATTTAGAATTTGCTTATTGCCAATAAGACTTTTGTGAAAGTTTGATACACACAGAAAGGTGTATATATTATCGTCAAAGGATAAGAGTCCTTTACTATTCTTCACCATATCACAAATTAAATCAACTAGATTATAACTTTTTCCCTGAATTATAATTCGTTTCCCTGTGCTTTCGACTTGAACTTGATCACCAGTTTCCAACACGAGATAAGATAACACTTTTTTTCTCTGTTCTCGATAGGAGAAAGTCAAAAGGTTTCCATTTTTCAATACACTTGAATTAACGTACTTCTCAATTGATGCTGCACTGCGGAATCTTGAGGAGATGCTTTCGGGTTAGGGGGATGTATGACATTCCTCTCATGAGCTGGTGTTTGTTTGTTCCCAAGTCATAATGCATCTTGAAGTAAAAGCAGTTTTTTGTCATCGGCAATATTCTCATCGTTAATGAATTTGCTTAGATTGTCTTCAAAATGTTCGATGGGCGAGAGGACAAATTCAAATGGTGTCAATTTATAGGGTTTTGCCATTCTCACTAGAGAAAACTGTTTACAAGTCCTGCAATTATCGGCAGTAAAAGTGTGAAAAAGCTACCGCCCGCCTGACGGAGCCGTGTTCTTTTAAATTTTTTACCCTTTTTTTTAAAAGCCAAGGCGCGTACAGTGGAACCATGTTTCTTTGTATTTTGTCTAAAACCATCTGGCAGTTTAAAAATGCCCACAGTTAAATTTAAACAAATTTCAGATATTAGATTAATGAAATCATTGTCAACCCCATGTTTGAGCATAGCCTTCCTAAGCAGTGGTTTTGAAGCGCTTAAAACGGAAAACAGATGTCGCTGTTCGTGTAGTTTCTTCAGTGTCATAATGGTGACTAATAGCCTTTTCTACTGTTCACCGGTATATATACTGTAATTTCATTGTTGAAAATGTCGGTGACTACACGTAGATCCTCGGGAGTGCTCTGATTAAGATCCAACAAAATGTAACCGTAGGGCTTGCTTGTCGCGTGAGTGTACGCTTAAAACATAAATTTGGGGGCGCGGGGGTATATCTGCTTTTTGAGATTTTTGAGCGTGCTAGAATCACGAACGACTCGATAGATAATATAGACGGTGCAATTCAAAGCAAGGGTTCGCATACATTTGCTCTGATGAAACAGATTGTGTAGAACCAGAGTAACAGAAATGTGTTCATGATGGGAGCGAACGGTGAACAGTTGTAGCATTTTCTGTGAGAACTGTTCAATGGATTCAGCCAAATCGTCAATAATCAACCACGAGTTCGATTCAATACTATTGAAAACATCAAGTCCCCGTATGAATTGTATTGGTATGGTTGTGGCAACAGCTTTTATTTGATCATAGGACTCCTGCCAAATACTATAGCAATAGTAGATTTTTTTGGTTTTTACAAAAACATTTTATCGCAATTTTGAATTATTCTAGCTAAAAGTGCTGTTTCCCCCGACATTGAGGGACCACACAGAAACGATCTGAATGGTGTTTTAAATTAATACATGCTGCTGAGGACAACAGTCAGACTGGAACTAACTGTAAATCATATGTGCTCAATGAATAATTAGTAATTTTCCCCTTGGATCTATCTATTCAAGAACAACAAAAAACAATATTTCATGGCAGCATTTATTTCGACACTGCATGAGTACAAATATTTGCAGTCAACATGAACAACGATAAAAAAAATAACACTTGTTCAACAATAACAATTGACAAATTTTCACGGTCAAAATGAAAAATCTATTTGTTAAACATGAAAAATGATAACACTTTATAATAAAACACTTTTTGCACATCGGAAAAAATTTTTGTATTTAAACACTTTTTGTAAGGTACTTTATATACAATAAAAAAACAATCTTTGTCCATCATCAACAATTTTATCTCCGACACTTTTTGTACAACTTAAACAAATACACACACGGGAACTAGTAGCACAGTTGAGCGTTATTAATTTAAAGGTGGGTTCCCCCCTCCCCCCGGGGACAGTGGGGCCGCAGGCCGGCCGGCCGCGGGCGGGGACCCCCCCCCCCCCTGGGTGGCCACGGGAAGGGCCCCCCTTCCTCCCCCCGGGGGGCACGGGGCGAAAAAGAATAGTTATCGTCACTGCAGGTTAGTGGATGGGTTAGTGGGGTCAGTGGTTAGATTGGGATTAGTTAATTTATGAACAGGTTGGGGTGGAGGTTAGTCAGATTAGGTTAATTTATCCAGACCAAGTTGATTGCGATAGTCAATGCATTCAACTCGATCTGAAATACGGTAGTGGCCGTGGGGTAGAACACTCACACCATTCTCGAGCACTTAGACTTTGTCGGATATACATGACATTGCTTTCTTTTCTACTCTTACAGTATAATTTCTATACTGTAGAGAGTTAATTGCAAGCACTTGTGCTCTCGGCACTAGGCTACTTTCTAGACAGTCTCTGTACACGATCATGTTGAAATTGCTCTTTACAAAATGTGTAGGCACCTCTTTACACGCCTTCTTTTCTTCCCCACTATGAGTTTCAACGCAATAGACTTTGGGACCCGGGAACACCCCCCTGGATATCAAATCACTCCCCGTCTCTGATTTTAATTTTAATAGTTGGTTGGGGGCTTGACGTTTCACCAGCTCGGGGTAGAGTGATGGATTCCAGTTGGTGAAATCCATCCACGAACTGATGTGCACCCCCTTTTGCAAATCACCCAATAAATCTTCAGTCCCATTTACCTTTCACAGCAGAGAATCTGTATCACCATAGTAAACTTGAACCTCCCCCTCCCGTGACCATTGCACCTTGCACACATTGTAAAAGAACGACAACATGAGCTTTTTTGAAATTTCTAGTACTGAACTGCCGCCTGCAATATTCTTGTTCAGTACTATATTTCACTTTCGCCTGTGTAGAAGAACCATGCCGGCCTCTATGCTCGTGAACGATGTAAAATTGGGGTCGGCAATAATTCGTGCACACTCTAGAGGGTCAGTCACAACGTCGCAGCGAGATATGTTACGTACACTCTCACACATTTTGCCAAACGCTGAATTTAGGATGAGCTTATACATTTCCTTCTCCACCTTTGAATTTGCCCTAGAGCGTTTATCGACAAAGGTGTCTATAAACGTTTTCAAGTAGGGTCGCTGATTGAACTGCAGGACCCTGTGTATTTTAGTGATCTTAAAACCATTGCTCACCATCCAGTGCAAAAGAACATGGTGAACAACGATATTCTCTTTAGGGTCCAAATCAGCAATCAGTTTCTGTTTAGAGGAGTCCAGTGCATCCCCATACCCTCAACCAATGAACAATTGTAGGGACTCAGAGAATGCCATCTCAAGGGCCGATTGATACAGGGAAAAACAAAATCTTTGACAGAGTTGTGAAGCACCAGTGGGATGTGACCGTAAATTTCAAATAACCATCTATGGGGCCCATTGTCCTCGACGGTGGTATTGTCGGGGAAATCACAAGGATTCTCAAGCCATTGATAGTTCCCACACGGCAAAGAGTAGTGGGACATTGCCGATGGGTACAATGAGTTCATGTCCAAGAACACTGCATTTGACTTTGCACCGGTGTTTTGTCCGCTCGGATCGGTTGACAAGACGCGGTCCCCGTGAAAAACATACCCTCCCCCCATTGAACGCTCTACAAAAAGGTGTTAATATACATCGGTGATTAGGCCTATTTCCTCCCTGCTAATTTTTAAAATTAAATCCATCACTAAATGGGGTGTAGAAAAATAATAGCCTATATCTAACCCGAACTCTGAATAGATCTGGTCTGTGTTCTTACAGAGTATATCCAACAGAGTTAGAAGTTCACTGGCCAAGTACAGTCTACAATAATCCCACCCATTTTTACAATCCCCCTTGGACCACACCTTCTTGGCAAACTCATACTCCTCGGCTGTGCATTCACTGATGGTCAGTGAATTGTAAAAAGCTTCAATGGGAGGTAGTTTCTCCTCACTTAAGTGTGCGCCAGAACAGTAATAATCGTATGCATATATACCTTTGCAGGTCAACAGGTCATACATTTCACTGTCTGGAAAGTGCTGTTTAAGCAAGGGAAAGCTATCAAAATTGTCGCTTTTTTTGCACTTGAATCAATTTAATCAATGACTTGGGTAAAAAACTAAAGGAATCTAAAAAACTAATTTTATTACAGCGCATATTCCCATTATCCACTGCCTGCCATTTCAGCTCGAGAAGCAATAACTTCTCGGCTGATTTGTGAATAATGCTGTAGATAAATGACCTCTTAACCCATGGACACTCTACTCCCCCTCCCTCCCGATGCATACGTGCCAGTGCCGGTAAAATAAATTTTAAGTCATAATTGGAATTATGAATAAAAACAGGGATACAAAACTGCTGGCTAACATTTAAATTACACGATTGATGCGCAACCCCCCTAAAATTACTCCCCCCCGAGGATATTTCCTGCCACAAATGGTCATTGTCTCTGACTTTCCCCCTCCCCCCACATTTCCCTTTAGTCCCCTTATCCACCTCTGCAAACTCCCCCTTACAAACCCAACTTATTTCTTGATTTTTAATCGCGAGACGATCCTCTGCAGACAACACCATTGGATAATGGGTATTTCTCAAACGAGAAATAGCACCATTAGCCGTGCCAATCAGTTTAGTCAATGCCTTGTCCATGCCCTCCCGCTCATCCAATGTTTCAACTGTTTCTAACAGCCGCGGGGTGTTAGAACTGTCTCTTTGCGCGTGGGCGTTGGACACTGAAATGGCATGATGTTCTTTGGCTCGATTTGGATATTTGGGGTCATTCACCTCCACCAGCTTAGGTTCACAATCCACAGATATTTTGTTGCACTGGAGAAGGGTATTTTGAAAATTTTTAAATCGTATAGTGGCCCTATCTCCTGAAACCGTTTCCACTGTCTGATAGCCATGCCGTCTACAGTGTCTCATATGATTCCGTAGTTTTATATCACTACGGAATCTAGAGAGGCATGTTGGACAGTAGAAACATTCTCCCCTAAGCTTACCCTCCCCCAGAACTCTACTAATGTCAGTGATAGGGTTAAAATGACCGATTGTGTTTGGTTGACTAGGTGGTGTGTAAAACAACCAAACCCAGTGTTTAACCAAATCAACTGAGAGGCCCCTTACAGGGAAAACCACCCCCTTCTTTTTTAAACGAAGCCCATCTTCAAATTCAGTTACGTACTGTACCACAGTAACGCCAATATTTAAGTGGGCACTAGCCTTTTCAAAAATGTCAATAGATCGAAGCGTTACTGGGAATTTCCTCTCTAAGCAAGAAAAATCTACAATGGGAAAACTCGACCCTTCCTTCCCATGCACAGCCCAATGATCTAAATTCGTCTTGGTAGCGTCCCGAGCTAGAGGCTCGAATGCTGAGATGAGGAAAGCATATCGGAAATACTTTTGACCTGTTTCAAAACAGATCCGCTGGACACCTTTACAACCTACTAGATCTGGATTATAATTTAAAACTATACCCTCATCCCTATGCCCCACTCTTAAAATAAAATCTTTCTTAAATTTACAAATATTTACACTTAAATTTTCAACAAAAAGAACTAGAGACCCACTACTGTTTTCATTAAAGTTCTCAAGATGCGTTATAATTTGATAGACCCAATCTATGAAAGCTCCCTCAAAATTTTCTAAATTTGAATAAACCAAACGCATCTTGGAATGTATAAAATGATAGTAAACCTCACTTTTTCCCTCATTCAAATAAAAAACCTTTAAAACAATGGAGACCTTAATTGAATCCCTCCCCCACAACTGAATCTGATTCTCCAGAAGTGCACGAATTTTATCTACATAGTTGTGTACAATTTCTACAGGGTCATAAGCAAAATTACCACACAAAAGCGAATTAAAGGGATCCCCAAACGTTGCAGTGAAAACAACTATATTATTTAAAATTCTGTTGGACAGCTGAAAGTCTGGGAGAGTTGTACCCTCCTCTCCCTCCCCTATATGACCCCCTCGCCCAAGTTGTTCAACAATATCTGGCGAATGACCTACTTCAGTTGTTCGAAGTGGAGTTCGGTTGGTATAGGTGGGGGGTGGGTTACCTGGTGATTACACGGTAAAATCGTCTAAAATTTGCAATGTGTTTGGACTCAAGTCCCCCTGTTCAACTGTGCTACTATCTAAATTAGTTAAAAAATCATCTAAAAACTCGTCAATATTAAAAGGTACTTCAATGCTATCGTCTCATGTTAAATTGTTGGGGGGCTCCACGTGTGCCTCCTCTCCTTCTCCAACTGACGAGCAGGGGGGAGATGGCGAGTATGGAACCAGGACAACCTGTAAATGAAAAAATAACTTATTTTCAAAGTGTTCAAATCATCCCTACAGTCAAAATTTGGATTATTATTGCTTAATAATATTTGGTTAATTAAACTGAAAGTTCCACCTTAAGATATGATATGGAAGAGAACACTTTGTTCGTTTATTTCAAATCTGTTAAAAAAAATATTTTTCTTGGTCCTTTCACACATCGCGTTTTGCAGCGCAACCATATGTCATTTCTCGGGGGCCCGCCGTACGTCATGCAAGGCTTCTCGGGGCCTGTGGTGCCTCTAAGACCCATGGAGCAACTCCCAACGCTCCCCTGACTCGTGGCGCATCCCTGTGGCTCTTTCCTGATCCGTGGCACATCCCCCGACGCTTCCCTGACCCGTGGCACAGCCCAGTGGCACTTCCCAGACCTGGGGTGCATCCCCTGTCGCTTCCCTAACCTTGCCCCCACAGCACTCCCCGGACCCACTGGCGCATTCCGGGCTCCGCGACCCGTATTGTAGGCCCGCGCGCGAGTGGTTGAAATGGAAAGCCTGAACTTCAGACGAGAAAACAGTACACTTAAATGCTGTAAACCGTTAACTCAGTATTTCGTCAACAATGTTTCCACATCACTAAAATATTGGCAAGGGTTTGTAAGATTGAAGGTTATTTTAAAATATCCTTGCGCAAATTACGGGACCCATATGTGACAAATAGATAAATGTGAATAATCTCTCTCTCAGTTCCTTCTCTTGAAACTTTGTGATATTCAATTGTGAAAAATAGGGGATTTTGAGTTTCAAATGGTGAGCATTAATTGAAATTAAGCATGATAAATATTCGCTTATGGGATAGCGGCGAAGAGATAGGGGTGAATGCCTAGAAAATATCAAAGATTAGAAAAAATAGCATTTTGAGTTTCAAAGGTGGTGATTATTAATAGAAATTACCTAAAAATATTCGCTTATGAGATATCGAAGCGATAGCAAAGATTAGAAAAGAGTGGTTTCTATGCAAAAAATTATATTTAGATATGTAATATTGGGTTAATATCTCACAGAGATAAGTTCATATTGGGATTGAAATGGACTAAAAATTGGAAGAAATAGAAAGGTAAGAAAAAATGCTTACATTTTTATATCCCGGATGCACTTGGGTGCCAGATGGCCCGGGTAGTGCGTGTTGGAGGGTGGACGGGGCGGCGTCGCTATGTTCTTGCGCGACTGGGCCGGCTATTTCACGATCTTGCATAGCTTCGGCAGGGTTCACCATATTATATGAAGCCGCCCTCTCTCTCTTTAACTTAAACCCAGGCTGCATTGGGGCTGGCACTGTTGGGGCTGTTTTGTCATCTCTGGCTTTCTTGGATGGAGGGGGCACGCATTCTTCACAATTGGTCTTAAAAAGAGGGAAATAAATTATCATTAATATTAATTTGCCCCTTTTTTTTACAGAAAGAAAGTTATTAACTACAATTTTGTTTAGAAAGGTATCGCATTTTAGTAAAGCAAAAAACCCATATTCTCTCCCCCTAAATTTAGGAAAATTAACCCAACCTAAGTCTACCCTCTCATGTGTTTTATTCAAGCGAAAGCCATATCTTACTATCCTTTATTCAATGTTATAGCTAAAATCACTAAATGATGAAGAAGCAATTAAGGTAAGAAACAATTATCTTTTCTATTTTGTCACTATTAAAAGTGCTAACCCCCCCCCCCAGCAAAAAATCCTGGATTCACGCTCCCCTCCCGGGGATATAAAAGAAACTTTATCGAAAGCAAGCCTGAAAAAAATTAAAAACATGCCTATAGACGCAACGCATATATTTACACATTAGTTTTCTTGTCAAAGGGTATACATATCTACACAACGAATCACCCCTCTTACTTCTCATGCGAAGAAACAGTTTTCATTTTAAAATGATGGCGATAGAATTGAGGCATGGTCCCCTCCCCCCTTTCACCAATGTCCTAAATATATTGTTAGATCTTAATTTGAAAATAACGAGATTTCACCGGTTCTCCAAAAAGAGATTGTATATGCCTGCGCTTAATACATTGCAATTGTCTGCATGAAACCGTTTTAATTTGATAGGAGAAAAACATCCCATTTTGATCTGAGAAACCTTTTACAGGAAGTGCTTTAAAAAGGGTGACAGCTAATTTTAGCCATGCACCGGAGTCTTGTGTAAAAACATAACGTCATTTGAAATAAAAATTTACAGAAGTCTGGGGTAACTTTAGCTTGTCTTATTTAATTAAGTATAATTATTTCTTTTTTGATATATTTTGTGTGTACAACAATGGTGGGAGGGGGGGGGAGTTAGATGGAAATATATAAGGAAGGAATTTATCAAAAAAGTATTTCTTTTTACGAGAATTTGGGGGTGTAAGACACTGGGGGAGGGAGGGGGATATTGTTAGACCCTAATTCGAAAATAACTTGTTTCTCTACTTCCACACAGGTTGTGTAGGTCTTAGCTTAATTATTGCATCATTGTGTTTTAATTTGACAGAAGAATAGTTCCGTTGACCGCGTTTGTAAGCCGGAAAGGTTGATAGCTAATTATATGCCTCACATTGGAGTCTTGTGTCAAAACCAGAGCAAGCTAATAACAACAGTGACGAAAGTCAGTATACACTTTAAATCACAATAGAGAAAGGCTATAATTTAACGAAAAGATTATTATTTCCATTTGCGAGAATTTGGCTGTAAAACAGTGAGTGGTGGGGGGGGGGGGTTAGGGTAAAAAGAATATATTTATGTTTTCCATTGATTATAATGATGTTTGTAAGGTTTGGGGGGGGGTTTGGGGTAAAGGAATATATTTACATTTTAGCTGAACATACTGGAGGATGTCCAAGGAAAATAATTTTGAAAATAAAACGGAACTTACATGGTAAATTGTAGTTGCCAAGGCTTCTAATTCATCAATATTATCCATTTTAGTTGTTTACACGGTGTCAAAATACTTTCTGATAATTTAATCACATTGCATGTCCATTATATACGAAATCTCAAGGGCGAATTGTTATGTAACGGGGAAATCATATGTAACCAGGCCTCTGATTGGCTGAGAAGGGGGATGTATCCGACTCGCTGATTGGCTGAGAAGGAAACACGTGATCTAACTGTTTCCGGGAAACTCTTAACATTTGGCTCGAGCAACAATAACAAATACTATTTCTGGACACCATGACATTCACGATCGATTACAAAATCAATTTCTCGGAAATTCACTTCCCCCTCGAGTCCTAGATCAATAACATTGTTCCCGTTAGAATTCAATGCGCATGTGCAACCTTCGTCCCGGAGTTATTACACCTAGAAACAACAAATAAATCGACCTTGGAAAAAGAGGTCATTGACCGATTACGCAATCATTCTCCCTAGGGAGGCTATACCCTTATTTGGACTCCCGTCAGCATTAAAAATGCCGACAGGACCACGTGGTTCTATGCCCATATCTGGACTCCCGTCACGATTCAATAAGGCATCTCTACTGACCTTGAATAAATTGCAACATAAATGATTTGTATAACCATTTGATAGAAAAAAAAGACGCTTATTATTATATTCAAAGTCGATAACAATACTCCTAGGCAAAATGGGTCAAATTCACCCTTAAAGTGTGGAGGAGGGGGTAAAAGGCTAAAAGTTAATTATGCGATAATACATAGAAAAAGATGCCTTCTATGACGTTATTGATGTCGTAGATTATAAAAATGAGTGTAAAAATGGTTCATCACCAGTGTAACAGGGATATTTTTAGAAATTCCTCTTTAGTGTTTGAAGTGGGAGGGGTTATCTCCGAAAAACAATGACAGAAAAAATTCTAAAATACTCCTATTTTAGCAAGTAAGGTGTCCTTTCTAGGGTTTTCTAGGTCGTAAATAAAAAAAAATGGAGAGAATGGACTTAGAACCTACAAAAACTAACACCTATGCTATTTAGTGTCAAAAGCAAAACAACGGAAATCGTAATAATATTAAAGAAGTTTTTTCTATGAGGACTAGGATTGGTAACAGGTAACAGATTTTGTTGCCAAACTTGTCAAGTTTGCCCTCAAAATGTGAATGGGGAAGACAAAAAATATAAATCATGAAATCATGATTGGAAGGAATAACTTTTATGGAGCTATTGGCGATGTAAAAACGAAAAAAACAAAACAAAAAACGGAAAGAAAAATAACATGTCACCCGCGTGATGTTCTATCAGTATCAATTAAACTCAGTAATTAGTCCTTCATCTTTGAAATTACACCAACCAATACTATTGATTTCTATTTACTAGCCTCCTGAATAGTTTCACACAATGCCATCTAAAAGAGAGGTATGCGCATTATAATTCTGTTGATCAAACCTTGGTTGAAACCTTAAATTTTTCTTGATTCTAAATTTAGACCGTGGCAGTGACTTACGGTAATCGTATGAATACTTTGCTTCATTTGCCTGATTCTTTTGAAAAATATAATGTGCGTGCTAGAAAAAAAGTGGGTCTATTTTTTCTGACTCTCAGGGCAAAAAAGGGACCACAAAGAGACATAGCTTATTAAATTACTAAATATTAGCTTACTAAACTACTAAATAGCTTACTAAATATTTCTACTAAAGTAATTAAGTCAATACTTAATTCCATTATTTCTCCCTTAACGAAACTTATTAACATATCCTTTCAGCGTTGTATTTTCCTAAGTACACTCAAGCGCGCTCGAGTCATCATATTACATAAGGGGGGGGGACATTAAATGAGCCAGCCAACTATTGGCCAAGTTCTTTGTCGTCTGTGTTTAGCAAAATATTTGAGAAGACGATGATTTCTTGTCTTAATAATTTCTTTACTTCTGAAGACTTTTTTTCACGAGTTCTTTTTTAGCTTTCCAACTCATACTTTAACTGAACTTTTTTGCTAAACTGTATTGAACTATGTTAATTCTGTTCACAAGACACCCGATGTATTTTTGCTGCTTCTTTTCTGAATGTTCGTGATGCCTGTTATTCTTTAACCCACAGTGTTCTTCTATTTAAATTTTCTCCTTTTGGCGTAGGAGGTAGTGCGTTTTATTGGTTCAGGTCTTTCATGTCTGGTAGGATAATTTCTGTTGATCCGCTTTTTCGCTCACCATCAAGTGTTGACCAGGGGATCCCTCAAGGGTCAGTTTAAGGGCCGGTACTGTTTTTAATTTATGTAAATGACCTAATCCTTGCAGTTAGAAATAAAATCGTCTTTATTGCTGTCGTCTATGTCGTCCAAAATTCTCCCGTACTCATAACCATAGTTTGCATACCTCGGATTTTCTTGTTACTTTTACCGATGGTACTACCCTTATTACTTCTGGAAGAACAGAGGATGAGATTCGTGCAAAGTTAGTGGACCTCTTCGAGAGTTTCATTTTGGTTTGATGTTAACTCTCTTGCCTTAAATGTTTCTAAAACTAGTTTTTTCTCGTATATCTCAGGCTTGTCCTCAATTATGTGAAATTCCAATATCCAAAGGCTTTATTAGTAGACCAAAGGATGGCCATGTCCGTTTCCTATGTATCCTCCTAGATGAAAATTTATCTTTTAAACACCGTATTGATTTGATTAAAGTGAAGGTATGCAGAAAACTCGGTATTCTATGAAAACTCAAACATATTTTTCCAGGACCAATTCTAATAATCCCATTTCATAGCTTAATTCATTCTTATGTTTCCGGCAACTAAACCGTTACTTGATATTAAAAAACTTTATATTCTTTCCTGTGCGTCTTTCACTTTTCTTCAGCTCCATGGTGATATTCCTAGGTCCCTTAGGTTCACGTCTTGTTTTGTATCTGATCGGTCAAATTATCAGCTCCGTAGTTCTCTAAATATCCAAATTCGGCATATACCAACAATAAGATCCGATTTTAATCCTTTTGTTGCGTGTCATTTGACATGGAACACCCTTCCCCATTCGGCTCGAGAATGTCACTCGTTTGGCACCTTCAAAAGACTAGTATTTTTTTTTTTTCATGTGACTAATTTTCCTTACTTTTGCCTGAATAAATTGCTAATTTTTTCTGAATAAACTTTACTCTATAGTTTTTATTAATTAATATTTTCTTTTATTCTTCTTTTTGCTCTTCTTTCTGTGACTATGATTATAAGTGTTTGTTTTTTTTTGTGCCCTATGCGCAGCCTTTCTCGTGGCTTAATTTTGTGTTTTGAGTGGTTGGCAAGTTTTTCATTTAATTGTTTTTCGTTTCTGTTTTTTTTTTTTTTCTGTATAATCTGATAGTGACCAGTGGATTGTAGAAGGGTATGAAGATCACCTATTTGATTTGAGAATAATATGCAGAGAAATGAATTATGTTATGCTACTTATGCTATGTTATGCTTGAAAAGTCAAATTTATTCGGAAATTGTGAAGGACTGAGAAATATAATGAATGGGATAATGGCTCCCTTAGAATAAAACACGGAAGAAGCTCTAAAAGTGGGAACAGCGATTCTTGATGGTATGGTCGACAAGTTAGTAAAGGATTATCTTTTCAGAAAGAAATCACAAGTAACCCTCATGACAGCCAAGAGAGCTAGCTTACCTGACATAAAGAAAACTTAAAGAAAACTTCCACCACCCATTACCTTGTGCACTTAATGCATACCATCGTAAGTAACCTTGATAAACCAAATGTCTGGCTGAACCTTGTCTTAGTTGATTTCCAAAAAGCTTTTGACCTGGATGACCACACCACCCTAATTCGTTAACTACAGGTTAACTTTAAACTTGATCCTCTGTTATTAAATATTGCTCTATCGTTTCTTTCAAATTAATTCTAATCTGTTAAATACACAAATATTTTCTCTAAACTTCTCCAGGAGTATTTTGGAATTACTCAAGGAATCTACTTGGGGCCACTTAGTTCTAGTCATGATTAACGATTTTGTTAAGGAATTTCCCCATAGGTGGAAATATGTGGATGACTTGTCGATCCTCGAAGTATGTCACAGGAATATTAAAAGTGACCCCCTTGAAATTCTAACCCACATTTCGGATGAAGCTAAGAACCTAAATATGAAAGTAAATTCCACTAAATCAAATATAATGACGATAAATTTCTTGAAAACTATTCCTGCCTTCCTTGACCCTATCCCCCCAGATATTTCTGTGTCTTCCTTTAAATTACTTGGGGTTACAATTTCCTCTAATTTAAAGTGGGATATCCACGTGAAAGATATTGTCCGTAGAGCTAATGCGCCCATGTCTCTCCATAAGCTCTTGAATAAATTTAAAGTCCCCCCATCCCATTCTTTATGGATTTATACTTCCTTTGTCCGCCCGCATCTTGAATATGCTTGTCCAGTTTGGCATCCTGGCATCTCCCGTGATGAATCAGATAAAATTTAATCTATTCAAAAAAGAGCCCTAAGAATAATTTTTAAAGAGACTTTGGTACCATATTCATTCCTTCTAAAAAAAGGCCGAGCTGGAAACTCTTGAGCACAGGAGAGGAACGTTGTGCCTCCGTTTTGCAAAAAATGCAATAATAAACCCTCGCACGGAAAACATTTTCCCCAAAAGACACTCCCCATCCAGACACCACCTGCCACGTACTGTTTCTGAACCCATCCCTATCTTGTCCCCCATCCGTTGTTTAACCTCCAGGTATGAAAAAACCTTTGTCCCCTTCATTACTGATCAAATAAACCTCTAGTTTTTTATTGTTTTTTTTTTTTGTACTGGTGATACTCATGCTGGTATCCGTTTGGTTCTTCCCTTCCCTCCCCTTTTTATATACTCTCTTTTAAACCTTTTTAGCACTATTTTTATCTCAAATTTTTTTTTTGGTTTTGTTAGAATTTGTGCCTTTTTAACTTTCTTACATTTGGCAATTTTTGTTTTTTAGACTAATGAATGGCTTTGCCTTTCTGATATTGTTGTTTTTGGTATTGTTTAGCCAGTTTTTAGTTATTGTGCTATTTCTATGTCTTTTTTTATTATATGACCCCGAAATGCGAATTCGGCCCTTCGGGGCTTGTGATAGTCATTTTTTGAAATAAATATCTTATCTTATCCTAGATCCTAGCCTAATCTTCCCAAAGTTCTTGGTGTTTGCAAAGCGTTCAATCATACCAGAAAGAGACTGCTTCAAACACGAATTATGTGCTTTTCCTTCGTCACTCTTCCACGACGATAGGCTCATGAGGAGATCAAACAGGCCCGATCTTGCAAAAGCTTTATTTGAAGCTTGTAAAGACGTAGCTAACCTGTGATCAAAAAGGAAGAACAACTAAGACCCCACCTTCACGTTTTGGATGGTGGAGCTCTTCTTCATAGACTTCAGTGGAAGATTGGAAGCTGTTTTTCATTGATATTCGACCAGTATTTGGCATTTAACGAAACGCAGTACCTACACCCTACAGTGTTTTTTCACGAATATGATGGAGGACCTGAAACAAAAGACCAGACACAAAGCAGACGTGTAAAATTTAACGGAAGAAAGGTACTGTATACTGCAGATACATATCTTCAAATGCCCACCGACAAATTTCTATTCAACAAAAAAAAAAAAAAAGGCAAGGTTGATCCGCAAGCTCGGTGAAAGCTTATGTGAAAGGAGGATCGAAGTTATTCACGGAGAAGGTGACGCGGGTGCGAAGATCGTTAAAATTATTGTTGAGAAGTCTAGTATTCTTCCTACTATGCTAGTTGGTGATGATACAGACTTATTCGTTCTTTTATTGTTTCATGCCAATTGCAATTCCAACACGATATATTATTCTCCAGAAGCGAAACAAGGGGGTACAAGTGTTGCGTGGGATATACACATGATGAAAACTAGCCTAGGAACAGAATTCTGTAATTCCATGTTTTTCTGCCATGCACTATTTGGCTTAGACACCACTTATCATACACATAATGTTGAAAAAGGAAAGGCTATGGATATATTTAAGGACAAGGCGTTCCGAAGAAGTTCTCAAGTTTTCCTGAAGGCAAGCACAAAGGAGGAGATAGTTGGTGCTGGAACACCTTTCCATCTACGGACTAAAAAATGATGAGACCCTAAACTCAGCTCGCTATCGTATCTTCCAAAAAGAAGGTCTCGAGATCCTCGAGAAAGCCACCCACAAGTGCATCTGCGAAGTTTCACTCGCTATGTGTCTATCATCAAGGCCAAAACCGGAGTGAAAATAGCAGTCTCGACCCTCTTCAGTGAGGATTTAGGTGCGAAGAAACCGTTTGGGTTTAAACGATGACTGATTCATTTCTGGCTCCATTGCAGCTTCTGATAGTTGTCAAGTGCTCCTCTAAGCCAAATAGCTGTAACTCAGAAGGATGCTCATACAAGAGGTCGGGTCTGGATTGCTCTATAGCATGCAAATCATGCAGAGGGATCTCCTGCCAGAATGCCATGGAGCCTGAAGACGATGATACTGCCTTAAATGCCAATGATTTTTGAAAGTGTTCTCTTTTTATCTTTGAAAAGGTGAAGAAAATTGAAACCAAAGTTATCTAGTTCATTCCCTAATTTGTATATTAATAGATTCCGCTAAATCATTAAATGAGCTATACTTTATATATCTTTAAGCCTTGGATTTTTTTTTCTTGAGCAGGATATTCGACTAAGATGTTTTCTACGCCCTAGTTCCGTCTATTCAATCTTAAAAAAGATTTTTCTCCCCTTAGGGTTTCAGCAAAAGGTAACCAATTCTACAGAAGACGGATGTAATTTATATTCCGCAGTATTGGAATTACGGGTGTTTTGTAGGTTATAAGTCTTTTCTTTTTTGTTATCTACGATCAAGAAAACCCTAGAAAGGACTCCTTGCTCACTAGAATAGCACATTTCACTGACAATAAAAACTTAACCCCTCTCAGTTCAAACTCTAAGGTAGAACTAGCGAAAAGATCCCAGTTGGTTTCCGATCACCACAAGACGGTAAACCCTGTTTTGTCTCATGGCTGGGAGTCAAGTAGATTTCAGGTTTTTTCAGGGGGGGGGGGTCATAATTTTGTGTTTGGGGCAAAGGGATAAAATATTTTTCTGTGGTCCTACTAAGAGTATACATTGTTTTTTTTTTCTTTTAATCACTCATGTCCGACAGGCTCTTTGGCTGCTACATCCGGTTTCTTTCAGCTATTTAATTTAAATGCCTGCTGGAGGTGTTTGTTTCAACGTGATACGAAGATTCATGAATTTTTGTTCTATTGAGCATTTGATAACGAGTTTCACTCTGGGAGGGGGAGGGGGCGGAACACCTAACATTAAATTGAAGTTATCAAGTATTTTGCAGTAGGTTGCATAGGTTGCATCAAGACATGGCTAATTGTAGACAGAGAAAAGCCAAGACAGATAGTTCAAGTAATTGAGAGGCAAATGTTTGAATTGAAGTTATCAAGTATTTTGCAGTAGGTTGCATCAAGACATGGCTAATTGTAGACAGAGAAAAGCCAAGACAGATAGTCCAAGTAATTGAGAGGCAAATGTTTAAATGGCTGGGACACGGATAAATGGCAGGAGTATGCATGGTTTTTCTTATTCGATAGAACCTATTTCCTACCTATGCTGAAGTCGCAACTGGGCGAAGAGGCCATATTTAATTCCCTACTTGGTCCCCATATCTTATCCAATGCAAACATCGATGCCCTGAAAAAAAAACTAATAGAAAGGTCTCTGTTATCCCAAGTGTACTGCTCTTCAACGTTTGACCAGTGAAGAAAAAATGTTTTTTTGTTAAACTTCAGCTTCTCCACAGATGTCAATAAAATCGAGGAGTATTGTCACAAATGTAACCACAAAGAATTTGCTCGGTTTATATTTGCTGTTAAATATTTATTTTACCCATTCAAATTTATTATTTACAGCAACCCATTCCAGCAGCATTAATCCCAGATGAGGACAAAAATAAAATTGTTGCTCAATGAATTATTAGCAAAATTTTGGAGTGGATTTTTTTAAACCTATGACAAATTTATGCAACCCAGCAAGGATCGATGGCCTGAAAGAGGGGATTAAAAGAGAAAGTCTTGCAATCCCAATTGCTATGATCTTCAATTTTTAAGGAATTAACAAAAAAAAATAACGTTTGGTGATGAAGGAAACAGCGAAATTGAAATTTAAAACGAACGAAGTTTATCGCTTCTAAGCCAATGTACCTTGTGTCCATAAAATTAGCGCAAATAAGCTGACTGGTGATGTTTCCCTATATTTGTAGAATTATATGGAACTAGCGCTTTACTGAAAAAAAAACAACATTAGATGTTTTGGATGTTTGTACAGTCGATAAATGAAGCCGATTATGATGTTTTTTAAAATAAAAAATAAAGCATTCTCGGACGTTAGTATACGGTTTGAGTTTGTTTAATGTGGTACGATTTGTGTGAAATCAGCCCAACTTAATAAAAGGCTCTATAATCGGTTTCAAAATCGATAATTCGTGATGATTTTGTAGAAACATCCAAAGTAAAGATGTCTTGGTGGTACTAGTCAGAACTGTGGATCAACTTCTGAAACTCACGTCATAGTTCGAAATTCTCCGTACTGCAGACATTACTACGGTGTATTTCTAGTTTTTTTTTTTTTTTTTTTTTTTTTTTTTTTTTTTTTAATTGGAAGTTTATGGTATCAGGGCTGGTAGGACAAATTAGTTACCTTTTTAATAAGACATATATTTCTTTCAGGCTGCCTAATGCCATTTCTATTACTAAAATAATATTTATTTTTTTCCTTTAGTTTTCCGAGAATTTAGTCGTATTCTAAAAGTTGCCGATACCGGAGCTGGCGAAAGGCTATTGAGAGCTTTGTAAAGCAGTGTTATTTTTTGTCTGCTAAAGATACTTGATTCTAAAGCAACATTCTTGATTTTTAAACGGGTTTTGCGTTTTCATTGTAAAGGGCTAGTTTTGCATAATCCTACAAATATAGGGAAACACCCGCAGTCAATTTATTTGGATTAACTTTATAGATATATCTAGCATAGCCTAGAAATGGCAATTTTTGTTCGTTATTACTTTTTTGCTTTTTTTTTTTTTTTATAAAAAAGAACAACTCCCTTACATCAAAGTTAAGACTCATCCTCTTTTTAAGAATCTCTATGGGTTGATGTTTCAATTTTGATACAAGATATTTTGAAGGGGATTTTGGAAATGCTGGTACTTCCTGAAAGTTTTTTTTTTCATACTTAGGCTGTGCAAAAATAGAAAGTTACCAAGGAAAAAAAAAACAATCTGCAAGGACAGGCCTTAGTCCTTTGGGTTGTCAAGGCACATGTAGATCTAAATAAAAGCGTTTCGCATTTCTGTGTCAATTAGTAGGACACGGTACTTTACTAATTCAAAATTTCATATTTACTCAAAACTATACAAACTCCGAATCCTTAGGTACCAACTTCTACCGAAAAATTTACTAGATTAAAAGCCACATTGTAAAATATCATTTATTTTAATCCCAAATGTATGTCAAAATCAGTGGATATAAATTGGCCAGTTAGGGCTTTACTTGGGATCATATTTAGGTTAACCATAAGCGATGAGTTTCATGTCCCGGATTAGTGTTGACACATTTGAGAAACAGGTTGCTAAGGCGATCCAAATTATTTAGGATAAATTATTAGTTTGGCAACAGGTAGAAACAATTAAAAATGACCAAGTTTTGTTTTCTTCTAGAATACAGGAACAAGTAGAAAAAGATATAACAATCCAATTTAATAGGTAAATACGAGCGCAACAATCCATGAAAAGTTGTCAACCATGGCTGTACGCAGGTAAGTATATAGAGAGAAGAAAAGGGTGCCCCCCCCCCAGCTTCCAATAATCATTATTTTTATAGATTTTAAATAAACACGCATAATTCCCGTCCAATTTCCCTGTTTTTACTTTTTATTGCCCCCCTCCCCAGTTCCCAAAATATATTTCCTGGCTAGTCTAATCTCCATTTGGGGTTAAAAAAGCATCGTCATAATTTTTTTTTTCCTTGTTCTATATCAATATACACCCTATTTTTTGTGTTTAACTTGTTTTCTTTTAGAAATTTTTTCGGTAAAAAAAAAAGTATAACCATTGAGCAAAATCTTGGCCAGTACGTAGGTTGAGGAGGCATTTCGGGCTCAGTCTCCTCCCAAAATCTCAAGATTTTTACTGTTTTCCACGTTATTTTACACGTTTACTATGAAACTTGGCCATTAATGGCTCCATTTTTAAATTTACCGTCTTCTCTTTCCAGCTCCCGAAATTAATTACTCGTTGAACATGTTTCGCCTGGTGAACCTGGATTTGTAGTGATGTTTTAGTTTGCCTGCGCTTAATATATACCTTTTGAGAACTTAATTTCTTTTAAATCTTTCATTGGAAGGAAAAGAAAGGTCTTGAATAAAGTGAGCCAAGGTCCCCAGTGAAATTTTTCTAAAAGAATGGACAGAACTTCAATGATTTTTCAGGGAGCGGAGATCTGGAAACCAGGTTTTCCCCAGAGAGGCTTTATATTTTTCTGAATACTGTACATTTCGTCTGAGGCTACCAAAACCCCTACCCCTCTATCTTCCACACCTTGCAACCCTTGGTTGACGCAGCTCTGGTTTTTCTGACACAAAATTCCTCACGTATTGTATATGCCCCAAATACTCAGAACTGTTCATATCTAATTGGTTATTTATATCTGCTAAAACGCAAATGGCAAAATTCGAAACATGGAATTGAGTAGACAACAATCAATTTTTTTTTTTAACAGATGCGCTTTTAAACAGCTTCGTCAAAATATTTCAAAAGAGCTGTTGGACCGACAAGATACATGGCTCTGCATAACAAACCTGGTGAAATCTAACGAAAAACGGGAAAACGTCTGTTTTTGTGTGAAAACTTATTTGTGTGAACATAGATTAACCTATTTCTGGGCTTTCAATTTAATTACATGATTCAATGGTTTGATGCTTTATTGGTGGTCTACGAGCATATGATAAGTAAAGATAATTAGATATACATATAAAAAAAAGACCGTGCAGTGCCTAAAGATACCATTTCAGAAAGTACAAATTTTAACCATCCGATTCAATAAAAATTTGATCTAAGTCCTAACTCGATGTGAATGTGAGCTAAGTTCCTTCCCATAGTCTCACAATAATTACTATTTACTCATTTCTTCTCCCATGCATTGGAATATTTATTGTGTTTTCCTGAAGTAATGCCTCATCCTACCTGACACAAAATCGTGATGTATACCAGTTGTCGTATAAAGACCATAGTACAGTTAAAGTACGGTTAGACCTTGAATAAATTTCGACAAAAATGATTTTAATACCATTCGATAGAGAAAAATGTACTTATTAACATATCTAACATCGGCACAGACGAAATGGGTTTAATTTGCCCTTAAAATTCAGAGGATGGGGGAAAAGGCTAAAAGTTGTATTTCGTGATAATACATAGAAGCGTGTGAAATGTTGGTTGAGAGCCCAATTTTTCGTGGGTTGCTAAGAACCACTACCTGAGATACAACAACTTATGATGTCCTTTATTTATCTTTCTAATAGTTTGATTTTGGCTATCTCTCAAGTAGTTTGAGGGATATATATTTGTTGTTTTGTGAACCCGCATACATCTTTAAACGCCGTTTAAACATGTTTTATGTTATGAAGATTATTACATATTTGGAATATCCTACACCAGCATTGGGTTTTAAGTGCCCCTGTACTTTTATAAAGCTTCTTAGACCGAATACATGACTAATAATAATAAAAAAAGGTCTAACACCCAATGTAGATATACCCCCTCTGTGATATATATTACCATAATTAAAATAAGATACGAATATTATTGAACTTTTATTTAAAGATTCATCAAGAAATATAAAAAAGAACTCTTCCAGAAAATTAAACACATAAAACATTCAGGTTTCAGTAATAAATTTGGAATGCTTGGACACTGAAGAGAAGTACAAGAAATAAGGTTACCATTTGGTGCCATATCGCCTCCGGACAGCGAAAACGATGTCTAAACTCTTTTTTTTTATCAGGAGAGCAAATAGACTTCAGAAAACTTTGCCAGTGGCACATTAGTATAAACTTTTCTCAGACCCAATAAATTTGGACCCACAACGTCCACCAGTATCATTTTTGAATCAATACACGCATCTCGGAACCGGCTAAACAGAGATGCATTACTGCAACTTGAACTTTAAAAAAAAGGCATGGGGTTTTCACTTTCCTCCGGTGGTATATTTATAGTATTTTTTTATTCAACGAAAAACAAGCTCACATGAGTTTTGATTTGAGTAAAACCCAATAGTTGGAGCAGGTCGTCCCCCCACCCAAACTCGACCAAATAACCTGGTTGTGCCCACGGTTTTAACCATAAGCTTACTTTAATAAAAAACGAATGATGACACTGGAAAAACACCGGATGTTAGTCATAAATTTATGAATAACGTACTAAAATTATATTATCTAGAATAAAATTCACAAATTCGTCTCCTTTCACTGAATACTTCATTTGCAGAAGACAGAAAGAAAAGAATATAACAGTTTCTAAGATGTAAGAAAGGTGTAAAGAAGAAAGAGCGAAACCCAAAAAAAACATTAATATCTGTTTCATCGCCTTGTCAAAATTGTGGCAGTTATCAACTATTTCTTATAATTAATGGGTTATAAAAACGCAACTTCTGAAGACAGAGACACACAGAAATTTCCTTTAAGAACTCCCTTAAGATATAAATTACTAAAAAGTTGAGTAGATCAAGTATATTTTAGAGTTCTTCAATCTTTGTGCGCATAAACCAAAACTGCTTGAATTTGAACTCGGAGCCAAGGCAAAAACTAACAAAATTGAGTTTCTCTCAAGACGTTTCAAAGGAAATACAAAATATACAAAAGAAATTGGGCAGAGTAGTATTTTACCAGTAAGCATACTTCAGAAACAATGAGAACATAAAAAAATGAAAGCTTTATTTTTTTAATAAAAAAATAATAAGAACCTTCGTAAACCTAATTGGAAAAGCAAATTTGATGAGCCCAAAAGTACGACTTAGCACAAAAGAAACTGACCAGGATTAAAATTTCAAACTAAAACTGCTCCACTACATCAATGTCATACCAATTAAACAATAAAATGTAAAGTTAAGTGTGGTAGAAGCAAAAATTTTCTATAACAAGCTATTTTTGCACTACATAACCGAGAGACTCGCTCTACAGTCAAAATAAAATTTGTCTTCTTCAAAATCTACAATACAAACAACTAAATGATAACTCCATGGGGATTTAATACGTTCTATTCTCGAAATTTAACTCTTTTTTTATCATATCGGGTGCTACCTGATGAAGGTCGCTTAAAAGATCCATCCGCATCACTCGGACTATCGCTTGTCGAATCAATTGCCTCGAGTGCACTGTCAAGGGAAGCAATCAAACAATCACTGTCAGTTACGTCGCTTAAACCATCGGCCCTGCAAAGGAGAGAGGTTCAGTGATATTTGCATCGTCATATACCCTTAGAAACGTCATACTGTAGTGCCGTCAAGGATTTACCGGTTGTATATATTGCTGGGTCAAGCTGGGTACTCCAAAGACGCAAGTCTTAAAATCAGCAATCTAACTACGCACAGCAAAGTTGAAAAACTAACTTTATGCACCCAATAAGCATATTTGACAAAGAAAGGTGCGTTCATTGTCAAATAATTGTTGATGCATATCAATAAAAGGTGTATTTTGGCGTACAAACGAATAATATTATATCCCTTTATTTTTTCATTAAAGTCGTTCAAAGGTTCAAGTATACATTTGGAACCTTTTTACCATTTCTGAACTTATACGTATCACCAATCTAATATTTTGTGGGTTTTTCAGTTGGTTCGGACTTATTAGTATTAGCACACTAGTTGTCAAAAAATAGCTATTCAAAAATAATGCAGCTACAAACATATCAGCGTTTAAACTTCAGTGAAATTTCAGTGTTTTTTTTTTTTTTTTTTTTTTTTTTTTTTTTTTTTTTACTTCAGTTGGCTTTTTCCAGTACAATTGTTATATGATTAACGTTAAGTCAAACGTGAAACTCATATATAGGAATTCATGTACCAGTAAAATCTTACATGTTTCGGTAGGTATGGGTCTAGCTGTAAGCAGTCTTTTCCATCCTTAAAATGATAAAAGTACTCTTAGTCACCATCTAGGGTGGCAAGAATATACTTCACAAAAACACATTTTATGCTCTCATCCCATTCTAGGACGTTTTGCTTTTCATCTAGTCCAGATGAATGGCCCAAAAGAACGATTTCTGACAGCTTATCATCTTTTCATCCGTGTAAAGTGACCTGACAATCTTCACGTTTCTTCTATTACAGCCCCAGAAAAACGGGATCGAGCAGTTTTCTGTTTTTTTTTTGTTTTTTTTTTCGTAGAGCTAATTGTTTGATACACGGTCCTTCAAGCGAGTGCCCAAAACTATCCTCAGAAAATCCCTTTGTCTAACATCTAGCATATCTCCTTTGACCTTTCGAAGCACCAACAGGTCAGAACTATCCTTGACCACTCGTCTTTGTCGTGGCCTTCAGTATTTTAATCTTAGCTCGAAGGTATATCTCCCCACTCCTCCAAACAATTGTCAATTATAAAAAAAAAAACATCTTGCACCAAGGCTATTCTACTTTTTACATCTTCAATGAATCCACCTTCCTCATTAATATCACTATTTAGACAACTAACGCTATGCACTCGATCGTTCTCGTTACCTAACGTCACCACTTCATCAACGGCTATTCCTAATTTAAGCGAATTTATCTTCCTAATTATTTGAAAAAAAACTACGTTTTCTAAAGAGTTAAAGAGGCTGAGTTACAAGGTCGAACCTTAAAACGTACAGGGATTAGGAGGCACAGTTGGGGGGCTACCACCCCCCAAACCCCCCGCTTTCGCAGCCTTTAAATATAAAAAAAAATTTCTTTAAACTGAAAGTAAGGAGCGACATTAAAACTTAAAACGAACAGAAATTATTCCGTATATGAAAGAGGCTGTGCCCTCCTCAACGCCTCGCTCTTTACGCTAAAGTTTGACTTTCTCACAACTCTTTTTTTAAACAATAAAAACTTTAGCGTAAAGAGCGAGGCGTTGAGGAGGGCACAGCCTCTTTCATATACGGAATAATTTCTGTTCGTTTTAAGTTTTAATGTCGCTCCTTACTTTCAGTTTAAAGAAATTTTTTTTATATTTAAAGGCTGCGAAAGCGGGGGTTTGGGGGTGGTAGCCCCCAACTGTGCCTCCTAATCCCTGTACGTTTTAAGGTTCGACCTTGTAACTCAGCCTCTTGAACTCTTTAGAAAACGTAGTTTTTTTTCAAATAATTTCTGCACGTTTTTGTACAGTTTATTACTTATTATTGCTTGACTAACTGTTAGCTGATCGTGTCAGGAGTTAAAGTTGGGGGCTGCCGCCCCCAAACCCCCGCTCTTGAACATTCTTGTGTTAAGGCTTTTAATTCCTGAATACTCAAATCACGTCGTACAGGGTGCCTCCTAATCCCTGTACGTTTTAAGGTTCGAACTTGTGACTCAGCCTCTTTAACAGCCCCCCAACTGTGCCTCCTAATCCCTGTACGTTTTAAGGGTCGACCTTGTAACTCAGCCTCTTTAACTCTTTAGAAAACGTAATTTTTTTCAAATAATTTAAAAAAGAAACTGAGTTTCTTTTCAAAGTATATAAAAAAGTTGCTCTGATGGTGAATCAAACCCGGGTTTTCCGCCTGAAAGTCTGGAGTATCAGCCGCTGGACTATACAAACACAGTAATAATTGTTGTTTAGCAAATGGAAGCTATTTTCGACGTAAGCAAATTCCCAAAAATCTTGATATGTGGTTTTTGGAAAACAGGGAAGGAGTGATCAGATTGTACTGAAATTTCGAGGATAAGCTCCCAGGCCCCAGGAAAGCTTATCCTCCAAATTTCAGCCCGATCAGACAACGTTAAAGGGGGGGTTCTGGTGGGAAAAATTAACATGGGCTATTATAGGAAAACGAGGTTTTTCGTAAATGTAAAATGGGGGGATAATTTTTTCGGTCTGAAAATACAAAAGACCCTAACAGGTCGAATTCTGCTTCGAATGAGTCCTCATTCAACCGGATCCGTTGCCAACTGTGGCCTGTAAGCGTGGCTAAAAAAAAAAAAAAGAAAGGAACTTTAATTGGATATATTTGGTTTTTTTAAAAAAGGGACATAGTTAGCGTATTACGCTTAAATTTCGAGTAGACGTGCTCAGACATTAGGAACGATTAGCATTTAAATTTCAGCCCAATCGGATATCGGTCATGAGTGTATGTGGTTTGAGGGTTCACACTTCCGACTCAGTTTACCCCATGAAGATAAAGTTAGAGGAGGATGAAATTTTGCAAGTTTCTTAGTTTGAGCTTGGGCTACAAAATGTGATTACTGCCGTCTCTCTGCGACCTCTAGGACCTGAAATCGCTTAACATTGTGGTGGGTCGCCTCTTTATAGAGGCACAAGTGTGCCTCCTTGATATTAATTTTCAAGCCTAAACCCGCACCCTCAACTCTCAAAACCTTCCAAAAGCATAAGCTACATAGCACAGAAATTCCATATAGACACCACATAGTACAAAATACACAGAACACAAAATTTAAGACACATACACGCCACACAAAACACAAACATGCGCCATGCGGCAAACGCATATACCTCACAACACCCGATACACACAAACGCCGCACAAAACACAAACATGTGCCTCGTGGCAAATGCATGTACCTCACAACACACAATACATACATACGCCACGCAGCAGACAATACACAAAAATGTCACGAAACACACACCTGCACGCCATAACTCTTAAATACCTCACGTACACGCGACAAAATACATACGCTGCAATACACGCCAGACATCGTATAGCAGGCGTTTACACACAAGGCCACACAAAGGTCACGCAAAAGAAAACATACACACACGACAGACATCATACACCACATATACATACCGCAAAATACACCAACATATTCCATAAGACGCAAACAAGATACAACTCAAGGACACAGCACAAAATACATCACACGCAGAGACTACACAATACACACGCAGCGTAGCACAAACACAAGTGTCGCACAACATAACATACAGATTCTTCACAGCATACAACGCCCACGACGTTGACTAAAACACATCAGAAAACACACAACTGCCCCCCAACACACACACACACAGTACAGAACGCACAAAAAGCAAAAAGACGCCGTACGACACACACACAAAAAAAACTGTCGCACATACTCACACACAAAAACACGCTACACACACAAAAACTGACTAGAAACTTAAAGTTGGCGTCAATGCAGGATCTCTCTGTTATATATCATAGTACTTACATATCCAAAGGTGGTCGATTCCCAGTAGGATCTTCAGTAGAAGTCGATGGGAGGCTGTCTTGACTGGAATCGGACAATCTATGCCGAACACCGTAAAGCTCTACGCCTGAAACTTCGACGATTTTTTGGCCTTCAGTTGATCGGCATAAAACATAAACAACCTTATGGTCCTCACGAGTACCTAATATTAGAAAACTCGGCTTTAGTTTATTCTTTTCTTTCAACAAACTGATTTCTGAGGCTTAGGAAACCAAATAGTATCCTAAAATTCATATACAGTCGATCATACTCGGCTAAAAACTGTGAAAATATTTGACGAAAGCTTCACCCAAATTTATATTCGAAAGCGTGATGGTATTTTTTCCATTTTAAACATATTTTATCTAAAGTTTAACCATTTTTAGGAAGTACATGAATGGTATAAAAGATAAAAGCAAGAGAAAAAAAAATAATACTGGAAAATTGAAAAGAGAACAAATACACAAACCCCTCCCAAAAAACATCGGGGTACACGCCTAAATGAAACAGTCGATATCATTACTAAAGATCTTGACGAGTTCAAGAGGGGCTTCCCTAGGCAACCACTTTTTTTTACTGCTTAAGCAGAAAGATTGATAACCAGTAAAAGTCAGATTCAGGCATAAGATAAAGGGTGGATCGAGTCTTTATAACTTCAAATGCACCAATTACCTCCTACGCAAACGAAAAGCATTTACAATAACGAGAGCTTTGATCTATTGAGCTTTCAATTACATATTAATTGAATGGAGCACACAATCTTTTGCCGTTCTAACAAGGGAGAAGCCTCGTTTTGAAAGTGTAAATTGACATTATACAGTCAACGAAAGACTTGGATACAAGAAGTAAGACAAGTCAAAAGACGAGAAAAAATTAAATAAACAGGTGGCAATTGAAAAAAAAAAATTCTTTTGTGATTCTATTTTTTGTATTTGATTTTTCTTCTTGTATATTTAATATTTTGTTCTGTGTTTTCCTACCTGTATTTTAATCAATATAGTTTTAAATTAACTTGCATTGATGACACTTGGACAGATTTTTTTATTATTATTATCTATATTAAAAAATTTATAATTTTTCACAAAGAACGTGAGGCATAAGTAAGAGAATCAATTGAAAACAATACGTCCAATATATCGAAATCATCTTTTAAGCTTTTAAAAATTTTATCATTAATAGAAAGCATGGGTTTCTACCTGTTGCCGATGCTTTATATTCTTTTACTTATTTCTTTTATTCTTTTACTTATATTTACTTATACTTATTTTATACTTACTTATACTTATATTTACTTTTACTTATACTTATTATTTTACTATTATATTCTTTGACTTGTTTTATTGATTTAATTTTTTACCACTTCTTTTATTTATCGCTCGGACTACTGCCTTGCGAAGTAGGATCAATGTTGCAACAAATGAAAAAATAATCATCAGTAATTTTTATACTCGTAACTTTTACAACTAAAATATACAACATCTAAAAACAAGTAAACCCTTTTTACAGAGGGGAAAAAACTAAATAATAGATAAACATAAAAGCATCATCATTCAGACAATGAAGCTAAGCTCTGACAGGAGTCGAATTTCGTTTCGCAAGTCATTCAACGAAAAAGTATATCATCGAATACTCGGTTTGCGTCTATTTCAATTAAAAATTAAAAAACTTTGCTTCCCTGTCCAGCAAAATTGGGTTTAAAACAAGCAAAAGCTAGTTATTTTACCGTGTTAATCACCTTTGAAAGTATTCAGGTGTTCATAAAAAAGTCTAAGCTCCCTTATTTTGCTTGCCTCTCTAGCTTTTTTAAACGTTAATGGTAATAAAGAAAAAGGGAAGTAAATAATTTTTTCTTGACGCATTTACATCATGAGTCTTTAAATTTACATATATTTTTTAAACCTCTGTAGCACTACTCTAAAAAAAAATTAGATACGTGAATTCGCCCAATAATAACATCACAAAGGAAATGTACCATTGACTAAACCCAAGCAAATATCATTCTTAACTTTATGGATTTTGTTTTTAATTCTCAATTACTTTCATGTCCAATCACGTTTTGTATGATTGGATTCAATCAAATGCAATCAAATAGCATGCTATCAGCTAAAATGAGTCAACCAAAGAAATCGATGCTATGAAACCATAACTTCAATGCAACCAATCAAATTAGACCTATATAAACTATTACATAGTCTGTGTAAGTAGGAAAGCAAGTAGGAATATGTTTCATATCCTTAGCAGTTACATTTATTATTATCCACTTATGAAAATTAGTTGTTATTCTAATAAATTTAATTTCTCCAGGATTCTTTCCGAAACTGGAATCCAAAAGGGTTTATACTAAAATAAAAAAAAAGAAGAATAAAACAGAATTGAGTTGACACATTTTGCTTTTAATCAGATATACGAGCCAGAAGTCAAATAGTGACGTCGCTTACTAGTTTAAACTTGATAAAACGCACGGTGTTCTGTCAGACAAAGCCTAACATCCGGGCGATCAAACCAGGGATGGAAAAATAAGAAATGTTAGGTTCAGTTTTTTTTTAACTAGTTTGTGTTTACTGTAATGTTCTATAGAATTCAAATCAATTACGCATTTTTACCTACAAATAGCAAGCATGGTATCTTCATGGAAGGGTGTTTGTCTTCTGTGGCCTTTTTTCAATGTAATCTGGCCCTCATGCTATTTTGAGGTGAGCCAACGTCATCCAAACAATAACTGTTTTATTTATGCTTCAAAACAAAATCAAATACCTATATTAGGTTCAGATAATAAAAATGGTCAATAATTAAATAAGTAATGAGCTTAGTTAGAAAAATTAGACTTTCGGTCGACAACACCACGTTAAATGTAAATTTATCATGCATTAAATCTTCAAGGGAAAAGTCGATAAGCATGGAAAACACAGAGTTTGACCAATCTTTTTCCCATGTTTTCCTTTTATTACTATCCTAAAAGGGTGGAGTCCATTTGCCTTCGATATTATGGTGAAGTAATTTCCTTCTCTTTTTTCATTGGGATATCGATTATTTGGAACTCTAGATAGTTTTTATCTCACTACTTTAAGGAAATAAAGTTTGTTCGATAATTAGTAGGATTAAAAGGCCGAACTGATTAGCGTTTTATATGCAGTAAACAAGATTATTCAAGGACCTCACAAAATAATTTCAGCCTTTTGATTTTGAGGACAAAAAGAAGACTGAATTCAGAAATCTACTTTTGTAGTAATACAAACTTAATGGTAAACAATCGTCGTAGTCATGAGAGAGTAAACCGAGGGAAAGAAGGAGTAAGAGAAGGAAGGAGAGAAAAAGAGAGGGAAAGCGAGGAGAGGGGGTGTGGGAGAGGAGCGAAGGGAGAAGGTGGAGAGAAAGTAAAAAATGAGTGACACAGTAGAGACAGAGAGGGAAGTAGAGAGAAAAGAAAGGGCAAAGGAGAGGGAAAAGGGAGAGAATTGAGAGAGAAGGGAAAACAGAAAAAGAATAGTGCGAGCGAGCAAGAGTGAGAGAAAGGGAGAGAGGAGAGGGAGATAGAGGTGGGCGGGGAGAAAGGAGAGGAGAGAGAGCAAGAACGGGCGCAGTAGTAGAGATAGCGAGAGAAGTGGAAAGAAGAGAGAGGGCGAGGGAGAGGAAAAAAGGAGATAATTGAGAGAAAGCGAAAGGGGAGAAAAAAAGTGCGAGCAAGGGAGAGTGAGAAGGTGAGAGAAGAACAGAGAGAGAAAGAGGGAGAGATGAGAAGAGAGAGATGGAAATAGGAAAGGAGAAAAGACCAGACATGAACGAGGAAAGACAGGCAGCGATACAGAAATAACAGAGGGAGAGAAACCAAGATGATAGATAGGGAAAGGGTTAGAGAAAGAAGAGACGGGGAGGGAGGAAAGCGATGAAACTGAGGGGGGAGAGGCAGACAGGCGGAAGAAAGAGGGGATACAGGGGCAGAGATGTAGAGCATAGATGGGAAATAGGAGGGAGGAAAAGAAAAGGAAACTGACAGAGGAGATATGGATCCCTTACGCATGGAGTTACCCGATTACTGGATGCAGTTACTATGGACAGATATTCAAATTTTAGGGAAATAGGACGTACAATTTCCCAGGGAAGGCGTGTTATGTGGCGTGATAAACTGTATCCACTTTTCTCAAAATTCTACTTGGTATCATTAGAAACATTGAAAGGAAATTGCTCTTTGTTCTTTCAAAAGACTAAATGGGTTTCAAGTCAAGACTGAACCCACACACGACAAATGTTTTTATTTCGGACTTTAACTACATGATTCTATCAATTCAAATGTAAGATTTAATTATCACTTTTTTTTTCTTTTCTTTTTTTAAACCAAAATCTAGCAGGTAAATACCTTTTTCTTTAAACGATGCCAATTGGAGTCCTTCTATCTAGGATCAAACTTATGCTTTTACTGGTATTAAATTAAAAAAAAACAAATTTTTTAACTGAAAGTAAGGAGCAACATTAAAACTTAAAACGAACAGAAATTATTCCCTATATGAAAGGGCTGTCCCCTCCTCAACGCCCCGCTCTTTACGCTAAAGTTCGACTCTTTCTCACAACGCTATTTTTTTAAACAATAAAAACTTTAGCGTAAAGAGCGAGGCGAAGAGGAGGGGACAGCCCTTTTCATATACGGAATAATTTCTGTCCGTTTTAAGTTTTAACTCCTTACTTTCAGTTAAAAAAAACTTGTTTTTTTTAATTTAATTTTTGAACGTTTTTGAATTAATACAGGTTTTGATCTTTGCTAACTGTACATGAATAATTAAAAAAAAATTTGCATATTAATTTTACTTTTATTTGGTTATATGGCTTTCTCGAAAGTTGTTTAATTTTATTTAAGTACGTTTTTATTAGTAATAAATATACGTAACTTACGAATTAATTTACGTAACGAACTTCTATATTCATATATTTTTAATACGTATATTAGGGGGTTCGCCCCCTAGTCAATACCTCGTTCTTTACGCTAAAGTTCGAATTTTGTTTCAACTCTTTAAAAATGACCCCTTAATCACAAAGGTCATTAATTAGAATAAATGGCTCTTATGAAAATAATAAAAAAATATTTGGCTTAAAGAGCAAGGTATTGACTAGGGGGCGAAACCAATCATATAGGTAGTAATTACTGTTCGTTTTAAGTTTTGATGTTGCTCCTTATTTTCAGTTGAAAAACTTGTTTTTTTTTTATTTAATTTCAGATCGTTTTTTAAACAATGCTGGGAAAAATTGCTATGAAGGTTCATAGCAATGAACCTTCCCCCATGAAAACTTCCTCCAACATAACCCCCGATCCCCCCTACTACCAGAAAAAAAATCCCCCCTGAAAACATCTTTATACTTCCCAATACCAATACTATATGTAAAAATTGGGTAAAGTTTATATCTTTCAGCCCTCCCCCCGGAAAATTTGGGGGATTAAGTCATCCTAAAAGACATATTTATTATATTTTCAACCATTTAGAACAAAATGGCTATCTCAAAATTTTGATCGGGTGACTTTGGGAAAAAAATGACCGTCGGAGGGGGCTTAGTTGCCCTCCAATCTTTTGGTCACTTAAAAAGGGCACTAGAATTTTTAATTTCCGTTTGAATGAGCCCTCTCACGATATTCTAGGACCACTGGGTCGGTACGATCACCCCTGAAATATATATATATATATATATATATATATATATATATATATATATATATATATATATATATATATATATATATATATATATATATATATGTATTCTTTGAAAATCACGAGCCGAAAAACACTCCGCAGCATCAGTATCATTTTTCATACGTATCAGTATCATGGTATCATTTTTCATCTATTAAAAGACACAATCTATTACGCTTTGTTTTTTTATTAATGTCAATAATGTTGTTGTCGTAGAAAATTCGAAAACAGCTCATTCGATTGGAAATTGAAAGGGTCAGTACCCTTTTTAATAGTTGAAAGTGATTAGAGGACAACTAGCCCCCCTCCCACACCCACACCCTTCCACACGCCCAACGCAATACGTTTGAATTGTTTTTACCTTTCTTACTTTCACAAATAAAAAATCATCAAAACCTAAGGAAGAAATCTCAGTATATGTCAATTAAACTGACAATTCATTGTCATTTATTTCTTTGTAGTTTTTTTTTTTTTTTTTTTTTTTTTTTTTTTTTTTTTTCAGTAAAGCGAAAATTGTGTTATTGTCTTGAGAAGGCATGGGGGTTATCAGCCCTACTCATGTTAATTTTTGCTCTTTTTGAGTTTGACTCGGCCATTTACGATAATTTCTGTTCGTTTTGAGTTTCATTTATTCATTGATAGTGATTTGTGGTAGTTTTACGCTTGGAAGATTATTTGACTTTATTTTTACTCATTCTTGGCTTAATGGAGCTCTTCACTTTTTTTGAAAAACTTGTCTTATGGAAATTTTTTTAAATTACTTTCTGTTCGTTTTTTATTGACATAGGCTTTTTCATGGAAAAATAATATTTTATATCTTTTCAGTTTCTTTCTATAAGAATCCATAGTATGGGTTGCTATTTGTGTGTTGGAGAAACTTTTTCAACAGTTTTTTATCCTGACACACAGTATTTGTTAATTTCATTTTGCAGCTTCTGAAGTTGACCTAAAAAATAAAACTTAATATCATTCCCAATGTTAATTTTTGCTCATTTTGAGTTTGACTCGGTTATTTATTGTATGATTTAAATGAACAAAATACTTTTAAAAAGTTTTAACTTTTTTAACTTTAATAAATAAAATATAATTAAAACTTTAAGGAATATATATCAGTATTTGTATACTAAGCTGACTATCCATTACCTTTTTTTCAGTAAAGTGCAAATTATGTTCTGGTCTTGAGAAGGTATATGGGTTGTCAAAGACATAATTTCCAGACCTTTCAACTACGCTGTAAAAAATTGCTATCTCAAAATTTTGAATAGATGTGTTTTAGGAATTGATGGGTGTGGGGGGGGGGGCTTGTTGCCCTCCAATCACTTTTGAATAATAAAAAGGGCACCAGCCCTTTCAATTTCCAATCGAGCGAGCCTTTTTGAAGTTTCAACGACAACAAATGGCTATCTCAAAATTTCTATCAGATGCATTTCGGGAAAATACGAGGTTTGGGGGTGGGGGTACCTACTCTCCGATCACTCTGAATCTTAAAAAGGGCACTAGAACTTCTGATTACCAATCCAATGAGTTCCCTCCGAAGTTTATACGATCACTCTTTTTATATATACCTTATATGCCACAAGGGCATAACCTACAACCCTTGCCATGAGGGTTGGGGGGGGGGGGGCTGTTATCCACGAAGATAAAATAATTACCTGACCTTTCAATTACGTTGAACAAAATAGGTATTTCAAAATTTTGATTGGATGTGTTTGGGGAAATGGTGGAGGGGGATTAGTGGCCCTCCAATCACGTTCGACTATTAAAAAGGGCACTAGCCCTTTCGATTTCAACTGGCAATCAAAATTGGAACACATACACCTTTGACATCTAACAACATTAGTTCTGGTCAGTGCTCAAGGAACCTGAACAACACCATATAATAATACATATTCAAAAGACTAATTTCCTCAGTGTTTTTCAATAAAAAGACAGCGAGATTTCAAAAACTAAATACGACACATAGTCTATCAGTATATAGTTGCATAATAACTTATTCACTAGAGTGTTTCCCACGTAAGAGGGGGATTGTTCGTGGATGTGAGAAATAGAATTTCTGAGAATATTAAGTCGTTAAATATACCGTATATTGATAATATTTAGTAATGTGTTACGAGTTTAATGATGAGAATATCTTCTCACCAACTGGAATTGTCTATTTCCAAATAGGAGTTACACATTTTGTGTAGGTGCTATATACTCTTGGTTCTCTTAATTTCTTTTGCTTTATCAGTGTTGTGGTAACTACATTATCTACCTACATATCTACTGTTTACACACAAGAGACTAAATATCAATGAGGAGAAACTAGACGTTTAAAAACTTCTCCCTCAAAGAAATAGTTATAAATATTTAATATAGGTTACAGACACTCCTAAAATAAGTATATATAAAGACTTGATACATACTGGGAAAATGTGGCTATTTAAAAAGGGGTCACTTAAGAAGCACACTAAAAAAATATATACATACAATTCCAGTAGTAAATGTAGTGATTACGAGACATAATAATTGCCCTAAAAAAGGGATAACTTCAGAAAACAATGGTAGTGTTATAAAATTTATGCACGAACAAGATTTATGCATGAATCTCATTTAGTGCTAAAACTACTGAGCCAGGCTTACCGCAAGTAGATGAGCAGCAAGTCTTGTTGCCACTCTTGGAAAGAGAATTTTTGACCTCCCCCCCCCCATCTATGACGTACACACCTGTAAGAAGTAGGACCTATGTCGGTTTACCAGTAAAATATTGCCTTGCAACAGGCAAGCAACGCGTCAAAAGATCTTCATCAATGTTTGATCAAAATTGATGCACTACAATAAAATAGCAATGGACTTACCAAGTAAGGATGGGTTGATGAGTGGTACTTCAAAGCTTTCAGGCAACACAATATTGTTATCATCGAGGCTCAATACATCCGAAGAAGTGTCAATGTCGTTCTTCTCTCTGGTATAAGAGCTATCCTTTAAGTGAACAACCTCAACTTTATTGAAATATAAGATGAAGAGGAAAGGCTCCTTGTAGGCTAAAAAAAAATACAATACATACATTCAGCCCTCTATACGATTTCAGCCGTGTTAAACCAGTCGTATGTGGGAAAAAAAGACAAGAAGAACAAAAACAAAACAGAAAATAGTTAACTTTTTTCGAATAATAAATGTCCTAATTAAATCACACTGAGAAGATTTTGTTATTGATTTTAAGTTATCCTTAAGTGAGGCATCCGTTTTGCTATAAAAATAATACAATTTCCTTCCATGATGCCGAATTTTTTCGGATGTTTTCTGTTTCCAATTAAATAAAAAAAACAAGTTTTTTAAACTGAAAGTAAGAAGCGACCTTAAAACTTAAAACGAACAGAAATTATTCCGTATATGAAAGGGGCTGTCCCCTCCTCAACGCCTCGCTCTTTACGCTAGTTTTTTATTGTTTTAAAAAATAAAGTTGTGAGACAGAGTCAAACTTTAGCGTAAAGAGCGAGGGGTTGAGGAGGGGACACCCCTTTCATATACGGAATAATTTCTGTTCGTTTTAAGTTTTAATGTCACTCCTTACTTTCAGTTTAAAAAACTTGTTTTTTTATTTAATTTCTGATCGTTTTTTAGTTAATTCAGCTTTTATTCTGGCTCACCGTCATTTAAGTAAACAAAATTTGCATAAAAATTTTACTTTTATTTTGCTAAATGGCTGTCTCTAAACTTGGTCATGATGTAATTTACAAATTAACTTACGTAACTAACTTCTATATTCGTAAACTTTTCTTCTAGCGAAAAATACAAAGTTGCAGATTTTTGCAGATATGAGCTTGAAACCTATGAAATAGGGTTTTCTGATACGCTGAATCTGACGGTGTGATTTTCATTAAAATTCTTTCACTTGTAGGGGATGTTTCCCCCTCTTTAAAAAATCGGGTAAATTTTCTCAGGCTCGTAGACTTTGATGAGTAATACTAAACTTAATAAAATTTACATATTTAGAATCAACATTATACACACATTCTTTTGATACATTTAATGATATCAGAATTCCGTTTTTGATAGTGTAGATCTCTTTTTAGCCACATTGCTTGTTTTTTTATTGTTTTTTTTTTATTAAGTATATATTGTTACGTATACGATGGGGTTGTCCCCTTAGTCAATACCATGCTCTTTACGTTAAAAGTTAAAAAAAATTTAATTCACAAACCCCTGAATCACAAAGGCCGTTTAGTTAGAATAGATAGCTCTTTTGAAAGCACTAAAAAAACTGTAGCGTAAAGCGCGAGGTATTGCCGGGGGGGACAACCCCCTCATATACGTTATAATTTCTGTTCGTTTTAAGTTCTAATGTTGCTTCTTATTTTCAGTTGAAAAAACTTGTTTTTTTTTTAATTTAATTTCTGATCGTTTTTTAAATAATGCTTGGAAATCCGGCGCCCCCTTCATAGAAATGTCCCCTACGCCAAAGAAATACCTCCACGGAAAGATTCTCCCGAGTAACCCCCTGCTCTAGCCCCACCCTCCAGAAAAAAATCCTTCCTGAAAATTTCTGTATACTTCCCAATAACCAATAAATAATGCTGGCAAGTCCGGCACCCCTTCATGGCACTTTCCCTTCCCCCATGAAAACTTCGTTCATGGACAGATCCTCCCACCTACCCTCCGACTCACCTCCAACGACCAGAAAAAAAACCCTTCTGAAGACTTCTGTATACTTCTCACTACCCAATACTATATGTGAACAGTTGGAACAGTTCATAGCTTTTAGTCCGCTCCCTCGGGAGGTTTAGAGATTAAATCATATTAAAAGACATAATTATCATATTTTCGGCCCTATTGAACAAAATAGTTATCCAAATGTTTTGACCGGGCGACTGTGGGAAAAAAATTAGCGTGGAAGGGGACCTAGTTGCCCTCCATTTTTTTTGTCACTTAAAAAGGGCACTAGAACTTTTAATTTCCGTTCCAATGAGCCCTCCCACGATATTCTAGGACCACTGGGTCGATACGATCACCCCTGGAGAAAAAAAAAAAAAAAAAAAAAACACGCATCCGGGATCTTTGTTCTGGAAAAAAATGCAAAAAACCACATTTTTTTATATAGGGGCTTGAAACCTCTACAGAAGGGTTCTCTGATACGCTGAATATGATGGTGTGATTTTCATTAAGGTTCTATAACTTTTAGGGGGTCTTTCCCCCTTTTTTTGAAAATCAGCCAAATTTTCTCAGGCGCGTAACTTTTGATGGGTAGCACTTGATGAAAGTTATATATTTGAAATCAGCATTGAAATATAATTCTTCTGATGTATCTATTGGTATCAAAAACCCGTTTTCTAGAGTTTCGGTTACCATTGAGCAGGGTCGCTCCTTACTTACAGTTCGTTACCACGAACTGTTTGAAAAGCTCTTCAATTACAGTGTAAAGTACGAAGTTGCTTCTTTCTCTTTACTCTCGTCTTTGTGTATAGCATATTCTTATGCTTTCCTTGAAAACTGAAACTTTTCCTGGAAATCGAAATTATACCACAAAAAATACGAACCCAACTAGACCTTTGGTGCCAAAGTCCCGATAAGCTCTAATGCAGCAGTGACCTAAGGATTACAGCTGCGAACATGTAGATAACTCAGACTAGGTCCTAATCCTAAAAAGGCATAACTAAGACACTAGCTCTTACTTCCCACCAAAATTGAATGAGATCCGCGAACATTTTCAGGTAGATGTTCCGATGACAAGAATTAAAAGACCCCATCCCCCTCTTCCTCACCCAGGTAGAACACCAAACAGACACAGGATTACTAGTTCTTACTTCTACTCAAATTAGGCTAACATCCGACATACAGCCCCATCCTGGCATATGTGCCAATGACCAGATAGACTCAAGCAAACTCAGTTTTTAGTAAAGCACTAGATTTTCAGAATTCTAAAAATAAAGAGAAATATCACAAGAGAGTTTGACAGCATAATTTCAACTATACTCTTCACATGAAAATTGTCTTTTTTCAAAATTAACTCTGTTGGAATTTAGTTTTTCTTTCAATTATACACCACACACTATGCGCAAAGATTGCATCTATCTTAGACGAAGAAGCTAAAGAAGTCAGCACAAGTTTTTGTTAAAACAGGGCATTAAATATATGTTCAATTTCCCACCTCTCTTGGACTTTCCTGCAAATTTTTAATTTTCCATAAGAAAGTATACTTTCGTTGTTTTTGGTTTAGGAAAAGTGATCATTAAGATTATTCTCGTGTTCAATAGAACTTATTGTGAAAGAGTGTGATTCATTTTCTTCACTAGTAGCCAATGAAAACCATTCTCTTTCAAATACATTGTTTTTTATTGAGTATTAAATAAAAAAAACAAGTTTTTTAAACTGAAAGTACGGAGCGACATTAAAACTTAAATCGAACAGAAATTATTCCGTATATGAAAGGGGCGGTCCCCTCCTCAACGTCTTGCTCTTTACACTAAATTTTTTTATTGTTTAAAAAAAATAGAGTTGTGGGAGTCAAACTTTAGCGTAAAGAGCGAGGCGCTGAGATGGGGACAGCCCCTTTCATATACGGAATAATTTCTGTTCATTTTAAGTTTTAACGTCGCTCCTTACTTTCAATTAAAAAAAACTTGTTTTTTTATTTAATTTTTGAACGTTTTTGAATGAATGCAGGTTTTGATTTGGGCTGACCATATAAAGAAATTCAATGCCAAATTCTCAGATGAATTTTATCTTACTGTGGTTAAAAGGCTTTTTCGGAGACTATTTAATCTTATCCAAAACAATATGCATTAGTTATAGATATAAGTACCTTACGAATTCACTTATACGATAACCTTCTATATTAATTCGTATAAAAATATTCATATATTTTTAATACGTATATTAGGGGGTTCGCCCCCTAGTCAATACCTCGCTCACTACGCTAAAGTTCAAATTTTTTTCCAATTCTTTAAAAATGACCCCTAAATCACAAAGGTCCTGAATTAGAATAAACAGCTCCTTTGAAAGTACTTAAAAAATATTTTGCTTAAACAGAGAGTTATTGACTAGGGGGCAAACCCAATCATATACGCAATATTTTCTGTTCGTTTTAAGTTTTGATGTTGCTCCTTTATTTCATTTGAAAAACTTGTTGTTTTTTTTTTTATTGAATTTCTGATCTTTTTTTTAAAATAATGCTGGGAAATCCGGCACCCCCTTCATAGCAATGTCCCTTCCCACATGGAAACTTCCTTCATGTAAAGATCCTCCCACATAACCCCCGACCCCCCCCCCCCACTACCAGAAAAAATTCCCCTGAAAACGTCTTTATACTTCCCAATAACCAATACTATATGTTAACATTGGGTAAAGTTCATAACTTTCAGCCCTCCCCCGGGGACTTTGGGGGATTAAGTCATCCTAAAAGACATAGTTATCATATTTTCGACAATGCTGAAGAAAATAGCAATCTCAAAATTTTGATCAGGTGACTTTGGGAAAAAATGAGCGTGGGAGGGGACCTAGGTGCCTTCCATTTTTTTGTCACTTAAAAAGCGCACTAGAACTTTTAATTTCCGTTCCAATGAGCCCTTCCACGAAATTCTAGGAAAACTGGGTCGATACGATTACCCCTGGGGGAAAAAAAACAAACAAAAAACAAATAAACACTTATCTTTCTTCTGGCAAAAAATACAAAATTCCACATTTTGGAGATAGGATCTTAAAACCTCTACAGTAGGGTTCTCTGATACGCTGAATCTGATGGTGTGATTTTCTTTAAGGTTCTATAGCTTTTAGGGGTCTTTCCCCCTTTTTTCGAAAATCAGCCAAATTTTCTTTTGATGGGTAGGACTAAACTTGATAAAACATATATATTTGAAATCAGCATTAAAATCTAATTCTTTTAATGTATCTATTAGTATCAAAATCCCGTTTTTTAGAGTTTTGGTTACTATTGAGCCGGGTTGCTCCTTACTTACAGTTCGTTACCACGATCTGTTTGATATAAGTGACAATTATCACTTACAATCTAGTGCAATAATCTATATTAAACGCAGCGTATATTACTATGAAGAATACAAGGTTAATGCAAGAACATTCTCCCGATTCCAGGGGAGAACAGTGCCGTTACACTACCCACAAATGACAGACCTGAGTCTGACGTAAAAAAATAGCAACCAATTCCTCCATTCCTTGACGAGGCAGAGGAAGTAAAACCGTAATTACCCATTTCGGTGCTAGTAAAATGATACACAGACCAGTTTTTCAAGTTTTTTTTTTTCGAAATTCCCGAAAATATTTTTCGTAATTATTTTTTACTGTTAGGATAAACATATACTCACTTGCAAAGGGGAGTGGGAGGGGTACTCAAGAGGTGGATTTTAGGGGCCTGGTTACGGTTTTTCGACCAAGGGGATTTGAATGGTACGGTGCTGATACTACAAAGCCGATCAACTCCGAAAATGACACACAAATTTCCATTTTGGTACCATATACCACTACAATAACGTTGCCAAAATTAATTTATACTAAGCACGCAAATGCACCTAGTACGTTTCAAATGAGCTCTTAGATCAGTCCCTACAATATTCCAGTGCCCTTCTAGTGCTGGAAAAAAAAAAACGACATCAGTCTTCTTTAGCGATTATAATAGTACCCTTTCCATACTTCCCAGACATTCAACTTCAGATATGGCACGAAAGTGCCATTTCTATTACCATGTGGCACTTTAGGATGACAGTCTCAATAGAGATTTATAAAAAGCACGTAAAAATAATCAAGAAGTCTTAAATGAGTTATTAAACATTTCTCTGCGATCTTGTGTTATCCTGCTAGTCCTGGCAAAAAAAAGGGAGACTCATCAGTGTTACCTATGTAAAGAAAAAGTAATTTCGTTAGTTTTTCACAATGGGAGCTCAAAACTTCCTCTGATAGAAAACTTCCATAAAGATCATAATGATACACTTTTTATTTCGATGCGTCGCCATTTTTTACAGGGTTTCAAGCTCTTTTTCAAAAATCACGAATTCGGTTTCTCAATAAAATTTTGCGTTTTAGCATTAGCAAAAATACATCACTGACATTTTTGGTTGGATAGGTGTTTCTAGTGTCTTTTTTTTAAAAAGACTCTTCACTTTTAATCAGGAACTTCACTTTTAATCAGGCATACGTGCCGGGATTCAGATAGAAACGTCAATTGTTCATTTAAACTATAAAAAATTATGACCAGAGTAGGAGATGGCGCTTTTAGTACTGAATATTTGCCTGGTGAAACTTTTATCGCTTGGCTTGTTGGTGTTTATGTTCCAAGTTTATTACCCTGGCAACACAAGTAATCAAAGATTATAATTCTTTGACTTTGGTCAGTGCATTAATCATGCCAATCGTATTCACTGTAGACAAACACACAGGCCTAATGCTACCAACTAAAACAGAAGAACACTAACAAGAACTACTAACATCAAAAAGAAGAACAAGTCAGTGCCATGCAGAACTAATCAGCTCAATCGTACAGAACTACCAATTCAATCGTGCCGTTACTTCTGCCGCATTTAACCCCAATGGCTAAGTGTGCAAAAGTTATCATCATTTAATTTATGATTTTCTTATCAAAGACTAAGAAAGCTTTTTTTGAAACACATGATTCATGATAAAAATGACAATCTTCTATAAGACCTTTGTTTTATTCAGCATAACTAGCAAAATGCATAATAAACTTTAAAATTAAAATTTCACGTAAAGTTAAATCAGGTTTAAAGAAGTTCATTAGGATCCAACGTAAAAATTTAAGTTCATGTGGATCTAACATGATATTTTCATAAAGGACACCCATTCTTTTGTTTTTGGGTGATTTTACTGTTAAGAATTAAACCTATGTTTTTGCTGAATACTGGGATTATGTTTTTCATTTTTTTTTTTTTTTTGAGGGGGTGGGGAGGGGACAACAGTGAATTTTCTCTTGTCAATTTCGCATATTCTTGGAAATATTGGGTATGCAGAAAAATGAGATAATTTGAAAAGGTAAACCTTACCAATAGAAAAAATTTGCTGTTTCCATTTAATGTCCTCTGGTCTAGTTTTAGTGCCATAGCAGTCGACAAAAATTCCAATTTCTTCATAACAAATCAGGTACTCACTAGAGTTTGAAGACCGCCTTGACAAGTTTAATATGGCGATTGGAAAGGAACCAGAATTGTTGCGTTTGAAAATGTGTGGCTCAAGGCTGGGATCATCTGCATTCAAAAATGCTATAAGAAAAAAGAATCGACTCAGACTGACCCAAGTACAAAAATATAATTGATTGAAAAAAAGGGAACAACTTCGAACCGTTTTGCGAGAAAAAAAAATCAAGAGAATGGATGACATTTAGGCTGCCATTTAACAAAAGGAAAAGTAGCCTGAGAGATCGACGGTTAAATAACTCAAATAAGGAACCTGTCATCAACTCGTCTTCGGTTAAAGTTTATTTTACGAAATTTCCGATTGAAAATCATTCTTTATTTCCTATAGATACCAAATATTCTTTTTATGAATCAGCTATCACCCGAGTAACATCTTTTGGCTAGTGCTTTTAACCTAGGTTGATGTGAAATAAAATGAATTGAAATACCAAAATGGGTAGTTTTGTTCTGTGAATTCGAAAAAGTTCTTTTTATGTAAGGAGACAACAAATTAATGATTACGCATAATCAGAAGTCAATTTATTAGCTGTGGGTTTTAAGCGACGATTTGAGGAGCTCCTGTTGGCGATTCATGGTGTTAGCCGTGCATTAACGGATTAGCGAATTGCACGTCGGTACTTACGTGGATAAATAAGAAGTGCTTTTTCCGGTATGAATATTCTGATTTTTATTTCTACTGGTTTGTGATGACGAGGAATAAAAGTAAACGTAAAATAGAGGACCAATTTGGATCGGTTTCGCATGACGAATCTGGCCACTCATCTTCAACGCAAAAATCAATAAATCGTGCTTCAATTTAGTCATTAGCGAAAAATTTTTCGAAAATTTTCGAGATCGTAACGGAGTCTCAAAATACGCTAAAATCAAATTTTAGTAGAAAATGCTCAAGCTATTTTACAAACCAATGTCGCTCAAGTTGAAAAAAATTACAATGCAGTAAATCAAGAAGTAATTTCACTAAACCACAAATGCATAGTGTATCCACTGAGGCAAAATATTACCGTGAAATGGCGTCTTCGTTGTCAGCAAGAATGATGTCGGTGGAATATTTAATTACAGAAAATAACATTATAGATTTGGATGTTGGTGAACTGCATGAAGATTATGCTGATTTGCAAAATAAATTTTTGCATGATTTGAGTTCTAATAGATGTAAAAGTGAATTTTCCGTTTTTCATTTAAATTGCCAGGGACTTGAAGTACTTGTGATTTTTTATATGTATCATAATTCTTCGTTGTTGGAAATTGGTAATTATAAGCTATATCTAAAAAATAGAGAACAGCGTCAGCATGGAGGTTTAGCTATTTATGTACGTAATTAGTTTCAAGTTAGATAAGGGATGGTATGAGAGTAAATCGTGAAATGATATTCGAAAGTATGGTGTTAGAATTACAATATCAGAATTTCAACTGTTTTATTGTTGTTGTATATGGACCCCCATCGTGTAATATCGATGAGTTTGGCCTACTTTTAGAGGAGCAACTGGACAATTTACCAATTTCTGCTAAGCCTTGTTTTATTTGTGGTGAAAAAAATCCCATTTTATGTTATTCAAGTGATTGAATAAGCGAATATTTTTAAGCTAATTTGAGTGCGATTTTTGGTATTCAAAAAAAAAAAAGTATTTCCCCAAAATTTCGGATGAAATTATCCTATTTTGAATGTTATCCTTTTAGGACAATTAGAATATATAAATGATCATTGGTATATTTCACATCGCTAAATTTTTGGTACCTTTTCGAAAGTTTTTAATTTTAATTTATAATGATAAAATAAGTAATAATAATTTTTATTTATTAAACACATCATCAAAAAGATGAATAGTGTACTAAAACATGAAAGAAATAGCAGAAATGGGAATACAGAGAAAAAAAATCACACCAAAACACTAGTAGAACAAACGAATCAAACGATGATGAGGAGACAAGCGCCGATGCGTCGTTTCTGACAGCCTGTAGTGATTATCGTTCAGCTTATCAATAATACTTTATCACATCTTTAGGGTACTTTCTTGGTCAAAGTTATTGGTAATTTTAATTCAAAATAGAATCACAACATCTCTATTACAGATAGTTACCACGCTACCAAACAGTTTTTAACTTGTGTTGACAGCAGCATTTGGGCAACTTCTACTACACCACCATCTATGGGCCTCATTGTACAATGTTTTTGTCCAATCTTAGGCCCAGCGCCCACGGGGCAACTGTTTCAAGACAACGGTTAGAAATTAGTCTCATCTGTAACTGGTTTACGACCAGTTTACAACCAAAATGAAACGTGTCTCCGCCCACGGACTTGAGTGGTTGTGGATCAGTTGTGTTTATCTAATTGAGCAGTGCCGTGTGGTTAAACTATGTTGAGTTCTGACGAGGAAGACTTAATTGATTGCTATGAGTACCGCATGTTTCGTAGGGTTCAGAGGGAGTATTGGGTCCATCTCAACTTGGAAAAGAATGCTAAGTCTCGTCTGTTCTTAAGCTGCCACCATTTGCCAAACTTTCTCTGTCGCGTCTTTATTTCTGTACACAGGAATTTTATAATTGTTACAGCTCTTCGTGCTTCTCCGCTTCCCCTGCGAATCTCACGTTTAATTCCTGGTCTATGTTGAGAGCCAAAATAATTGAAATTCCAATGCGGTAGCTCCCAAAAATGTGTCGGACAACACTGCAACGCAACTGTGACCATGGCTGGAGACTCATATGGAACCGGTTTTAGACTGATTGGAAACCAGTTTCATCTAGATTGCCTCGTGGTTAGGCCCCGCCCTACTTCAAGGCCATAGTCACAAAACCGTTGCTTGCGCAATCGAGTGGCAATTCTAGTCTCAAAACAGTTCCCCTGTGAGCGCTGGGGCTTATGGAACTAATTTACAATAACGTCAATCATATATTATGTTTACTTTAAAAGTTTGGCGGAGTCTTAAATTTGATATTAATAAAGTTCCTCACGGAAGCGACTGAAGATCTTGCTCTTCCCTACGGATACGCCTAAAACAGTCATAATATCTAAATTATGCAGAAACCTTACACAGAATATAGAGAGCATTTTAATTACATACAAAAAAAAAAAAAAATACATCAAAAATGATGTAAAACTGGTGGCAAAGACGAAAATTCGTCACCGAAGGAGGTCACACAAAAGGCCTGAAAAAAGCCTCAAAACGCCAAAACCAAGTTCTAAATTAGCATAATGCAGGGCGAATCCAAGTTGAGTGTAGATTAGTATTAATACACTTGTATAAGTAATAACTCAGATAAGCAAAACTCAAAATCTTAGATAACACACTAAAACTTTCAAGCTTCAAAACTGAAATGATAAATCTAAAATAAGAGAAATTCAAAACTAGATTCATTTCCAAAAAGTGCCTTGGCTAAGAGTTTAAGTGCACCCATTCATGATGCCTAATTTTGGATCCAATATCTGACAACATTGACCTCAAACGTAGCTTCCTAATGCAAAATTTGAAGATAAATATATGGATAAGGCTATTCTTAAACAACTAAGGAATAAAGGATTGTAAAAATTTACGTTTACTGTCGTTTTCACTACTTTTTCATTGTTCTTTTATTCTATGCCGTTTACTTTTCTGCCAATCTAATACCAACAAGCGACACTAGATGGCATATGATATCTTTAATTATTTTCATTTACAATTTGTCATTTTAGAACATATAATTTTTGATTTTTCAATTTAAGTGTCGGCATTCCTATTTTTGATAAAATACCACGTAATCCCAATATCACGCCCACCCTATAAACCTACCCTGTTTTTAGTTCTTAACTGCTTTGTAAATAGAGGATGCTACCCTGTAATAATTTCCTATTGAAGAAGAAAAAACACTGATTCCTTTACATTCCTAAGATGGAAAAACAAGCAAAAATTTACTCGTCTCTTTTACATCAAGAACTGAAGTCTATTAAAGTATACAACAAACTTACTCAAATATAAAATATAATTTTCATGCACTGTAATATTTAGTTGGAAATGATATACTACTAAACTAAATACGATTAGAATCTTACCTTCAACTTTCAAATTGTTCAAATCCACTTCAACAAGTTTTTCACACCCGAGAATCGCGGACTGAGCAGAAAAATCAATACACCTGCAGGCTTTACCTGTTTTGATTTTCTTTTTCAGCGTAAAGCATCTGTCAGGCTCACTCCATTCAGACACCCTAAATAGGAGAGCTAATTAACTGGGTTTCCTAGGACCTACATATAGTCACTAGAGTAGCCTATCATCTTGCTTTGGAAAGGTCAATTTTTGCTTTTTAAACCTTTCACAATATTAAACTTAGTCTATATAAATGAGTTGAGGAATAAGGGCATTATATGTAACATATATCGGTTAATTATGCAACTAGTCTCAGAAATTGCTTTGCAAATAGGGAAAGCCCCAGCATCTATTCAGTGGATAGCATGAAATAAAAGTAAATAAGGAATAATTTATATAGACACATAACTGGCAGACATGGATGTCTCTGTAGTGTCTGAAGAAACGCGGCAAGCTGGAAAATAAAAGGATTAGGGTGCTCAACGAATAATTCCAACTTAATTCACTAAACAGAAAACAGTCTATTATTTTTAACATTTTTCTAAGGAACTTGGAACCAGTTTTAATGATGTAACTGCAAATTTTTCCTCCGCAGAATGCCCTACATGAAATCTACAAATAGCAAAAATGTACGCGCACGTTCTTCATACTGTTTTTAACTCTGGGATGTGATTTGCATTTTCAAAATCGCTCAAAAGATTCAACTATTGAACTTTAGATGTAATGTATTTGTTTCCTTTTTTCAAGTTGCAATAATCTCCATTTCAACAGGATACGATTGCAATAAGAATCCAAAAAGTTTTAGGATCTCAAACTTAAAAACGATTTTTTTTTTACAAAGAAATTTTTACAAAACACAAAGCTGTGATTTTTTTGGGGTGGACCTGTTCCTACCCCACTCCCCCACCCCACCCTCGGATACGGTCTTTCATATTCACTATTTTAACCTGCGTGAAGAGGTGCATAACAAAAGAAAGAAACAAATAAAATCCCAAGATTTAGTTAAAAAGATATCACCAGAATCAAAAGCCTATTTTTGTTTAAATCTAAGAAATATTTATGCATGTTGTTTGAAATTCCTTACAAATTGTCCACTTTATCTTGGCCTTAAATTGCATATCTATTAAACAAAATTTCAACATTTAACAAGCAGTATCTACACTCATTACGAATAGAAATCATGAAATTAGTTTGCTTTCTTCTTTTTTCAGAAAATTAGTCATAACTTAAAAGTTCAACTTTAACCTTAAAGAAGAAAACAAATACCATTCTTTACGATACGATACGATACAAATTTATTATGTCAAATAACAAGAATTAAATGAGACACAATATAATTTAAATAATCACTCTTCCTTGTCACTTATTTATTAAAATGAGACACAAAATACTGTCGAAAAGACAAACTGTATCGGTTGGTAGCCACGGGCTTACAAGGCTTGAGTTTATTTTGGTGCCTTGTATTACACCCTGTTCTTGCCGGTTCAGGGAGCAAATCTCGATGCCTGCTTCACTCCAAAAGCTTCTGTCCAAAGGCCATTGTAAGCTGGTGTCGCCTGGCGTTAAGTCATTCTAGGCCTAGGATTTTAAGGCTTTCATCATAATTCGTGAATTCCGGACCTAATATCACACGGGTAGCTCGTTCCTGTACATTCTCAAGGTCATTTTTTCGCTCTTTACTTAGCTCCGAATGCCACACAGAACAAGCATACTCTAAAATAATCCGAATGTACAGTTTATAAAAATTCAACAGTGAAAAACGACTAAAACCGAATCGCCGAATTGTGACTAGATTACGCAACGCTATATTCGCCTCTTAGTACAAATATTTACATGATCCATCCATGACATTTTTGAGTTAAAAGTCAAACCTAAAATTGTCATATTATTTACAATTGGCACATTTATATCACTTTGACTAAGAACTTTTTTTTTTAAACGAGACTCTCATAAGTGCTGACTTTTTCCTATTAATTGAAAGCCGTTTTTCTTCACAGTCAGCCTCCAAATGGCGAATTATGCCATCCGTTCTAATCATGGATCCTAGCTTATAAAGTATCAGCAATGATAAATCATCTGCAAACTTCCCTCTCTTTTCATGCCAAGTCGCAATTTTGTTACACAGTATTAAAAATAAAACAGGTCCCGTTTTGGTACCTTGGGGTATTCCACAGAAAATCTCAAGAAAATCAGATTGTACCCCATCAACAGTCACAAACTCTGGCCGTCCGTGTAAAAAACTATAAACTATCTGAATTAAAAAGCTCTAAAATCTATCATTGACTCAAGAATATCTGGATGGCTTGATTTGTCGAAAGCATTTTCTAAGTCTGCTTGCAATATTTCTACAAATGCATCTTTATTTTCTAGATGCTCCAGGGCTTCTTCCACAATTTTGATGAGATAATGTACTGTGCTAGATTCTTTGATAAATCCATACTGACAGGGATCTATTTTATCACAGAAATTTTCTACTAACCATTTCTTTAGAAAGTGTTTGAAAAATTTAGATACAATAGGGGTCAAAGATACAGGTCGTAGGTCACTCGCCCCTTTTGGATTCGAAACTTTAGGTATTGGTGTTAAAACTGCTTTTTTTCAATCATCCGGAAAGGTACCACTCAAAATACATTGGTTTAAAAAGGCAGTCAGAGGTTCAGCTAAAAAGGCTGCGTTTTCTTTATACAGGGTTGCTGGAATGTCTCCAGGGTAAGTTGCCTTAAAGGAGTCAAGTCTCTCAAGAAACTATGCAACTTCATGAGCGAAAATCACAGGTATTTCAGATGGAACAGGCGAGGGTGGAACATTGGAAATTGGTGGACTGCTTCTGCGAATACGAGCAAAATACTCATTAATAGCATTTGCGTCGAGCTTATTCCCAGATTCGCCGTACACGCTTACACTTTGCCTTACAGAGCCAGTGAGAAGCCGTATTCCTTTTGGCTGGATTTGTGGTCATGAGCTCGTTCATTTTTGAACCGTATGACTTCTCAGCCAATCTACATTCATAGACCACTTGATTTCTCAGCTTGGAAGCTTCACCTATCTTCCCCTTTTTATGGAGCCTGTTGCGTTTGCGTATCAGCCTTTTCAGGCGCGAGCTAACCCAGGGCTTGTCAGCTGAGTTTACTGTGACTGTTTTCTCTGGAAAATATACATCATAAGCTATCCATGTTTCAGTGGAAAATATTCTATACATGTCGTTGACATTGCAGTTTTCGTACAAACTTTTCCAGTTTTTTCGAAATAGCCCATTTAGCAAATAGCTCTTTTCCAGACTCAGTCAGAGGCCGGCTTGAAAAAATTCGCTTGGTTCCTATTCTCTTTTCCTCCCTGGGACACCAATGCACACAGAAAGGTGTACTTTTACCAAGACTCGGCAACGTCACTGGATCACTATAGAAATCGGAAATATCTGTGAAGATGAGATCAAAAAACAAATTGCTTCAAGCTTAGCGATCGTTGAATCCAGCTGGGTAGTAGGTCGTTGAAGTCACCCATAAGAACCACAGAACTGTTTGGGTGTCTCAATTTAATCTCATCCAAACATGCTTGTAGATGGGCTATGAGCTCCCGCCTGTAACTTGACCGCGGCGGAAAATAGAGTACTCCAACTATGATCGAGGAAAACTTACGGGGAAGAACCTTTGGTCTCAATATTACCCACAACAGCTCGTAGTCGGTATTCTGAGAGCCTTCACATATCTGATGAGGTATATCGTTTCGAATGTACATACCTACTCCTCCTCCATGTGTGATGACAGCACCTTCCTTGTTTCGCCTACTCTTGACGAGAAAATTATAGTTACTTATCTGGGCGTTAAATTCATTGGCAGACCAAGTCTCTGTTATGCAGCAAATATCAATTCGATTGTCATTTAGTCTAGTCGAAAGTTCCGTCACTTTATTGCTTAGAGACTGGGCATTAACAAGGAGAAAAGAGTGGAGGTCGTAGGAACTCGCTATTTCTTTCTTTTTATCTACCTGGGGTAGATTGCCGAAAAATGCTGGAAGTTTCCCAAATTATTAGAACTTGCTGGGACAACGGGCAGGGGGGCTGCAGGGACCCCAAGATGTGGCCAATGGTTCGCCATACTCCAGTTGGGAGGGAGAACTGGGCTGTGTTGAACAACTTGACTGTTACCTGAGAAGAAAGATGGAGCAGCATTTTGGCTAGGGTACATTAATTATAAAGGGGAAATACCTGTCTCGTTAGAAACCGGTCTTCTATGATTATTCAATGGGAAACGCCTAAGATGGTTGGTATTTGGAGACCTCGCCGGTTGCTGCTTTGGAGACAGTTCCTGTTTCGTGGTGTGGACAAAGTTGCATTTATGTTTGTTAGGGCACTGGCGTAACGAACCATGCTTGCACAGGTTCGGGTGATCAAACTTGCAGTTCTGACTCTTGCACTTATTAGCTGCATAAAACTTGCAAGGATGAACATAAGTACACGCTTTACCTTTGTTCCATTTTTCGTAACCAAAATATTTGCAAATCGCCCTTTTCTGTTCTGTGTGTGGCTGACTAGTAAATTTTGAGTGACCTTGCTTACAAATGCTTTGTTGTTTAAGCTGGTTGGTAACATCCTCTTTCAGCTCAGGTGCCACAAACTTTAGTAATAGATCTATTTGTTTTTGTTGAAGCCGAATGATTTTGTCTTTTTCGACCATAACAAGGCGGAGCAACATCAACTCTATCTGAGCAGAATCTTGATCTGTAGAGCAGTCGCCTCCGTCGCCTAAAAGCATCGGTTCGAGACTTTTCTTAGCTGTAGGTTCTTTCCGGGTAAATTTAGGGGATAAAAATAATTCTTAATCCGTCACATTTCTGGGAGGAGTTGCCTGCCCTCTCCCATCGTCACCATCCGTTCGTAGCTTGGCAGCTAATGATTTCACTCGGGCTTCAAGGTCTGCCTTTTTCCCGGACGTATCTAGTCCATGTTTTTCGAGAAGAACGCGCAGAATAGGTACCGTAAGTTTTCCGATGCTATTCGGCGATAATACGGCCAAATTTATTTCGCCGTTTCCTGGCATATTGAACTGTAACAGTCGTGACAGCACTGTGCGGCTTTTTCCTTATACTACGCAATTCGAAAAAAAATAGCACTAAATGTTCCTTATATCAAACGACTTAATCTAATCCGAATATTGAACTAATTCGATATTTTTCTGGTGGTTTCCCTGCGAGAGAAGTAAGTGAAGCGTTAAAGGCTGTCTACCTTGTCCCCACAATATAAGAGACAAGCCCAGTGGGTATTATGGCTCTTAGCCAACAACTCCACCCCTCTTATGCTAACTTTTCTTTCTCCAACTCAATAGGAGCGTAATTGCCTACAAATATTGAATGTCCAATTTGATCCAATTTGATCTTAATTGTCAATTTTTTTGATTGCTAAAGGTCCCTGAGTTACTTAAATTTTTGTCAGTGAAATAATAAGCCTATAAACAGGTGTTTATACTCGGAATATTAACAATCAAAATTTACTGTCGAAAGGGAATTTTATATGGCCAAAACGGTAGTCCGCTTATGAAAATAACTCCAAAATGAAAGTCCACAGGGAAATTTCACAGCTTTAGCAGGGTTATATCCGAAACAATTTTGGTGTTAACACAACGAAGTCTGATAAATTCAAATTCATAGTCCAAAGACAATCTGTGATAATTACAGAAATTATAGATACATAATTTAAGATACGTTTTTTTTTTAATCAGGGCCAATAGATAATAATAATTAGAAAGGTCAAAACTTACGAAACACTATCAGGATCTGCAGCTAAAAGAAAGGCTTTTCCATCGCGGCCAATTTTTTGGAACATCTTGGCTGCGATCAAATGACAATCAGTGAGATGTCGTATCTCGCAAAGGGTTAATTTGGCTTCCGAGACACCGGACAACGCTATTTCCTTTAATGCAGTGTAGCTACATTTCGCAACAACCCTATTTTCACCTTAAAGAAAAAAAGTTCCAGTTCAAAATGGAAATATTAACTTCAAAATACACTGAAGTTATCTTTTTTTTTCTTTTTTTTTGGTAGATCTGCCAATGTGCAGGGAGGACGAGAATTGAAAGCTAATGATTTATAGATGAATTATAGATTTATATATGAACCGCCCACCAAAATTATTGGAATTCCTCTGTAGAAGGAAAATAAATTTTTCTCATTACATTAACTTTCAAGGAAGAAACCTCAATTCTTTTACAAGTCTCTAGTAGTCATACGTTTTTAGATTCAAATTTGGCAGAATAAAACGTACTGCTAAGAAGCAAGCGAGTAAATCCAGAACATTTACACCCAGCCTAAACTGAAGAGTCAGGGATTCCTTGAAAAGTGCTTTTAGGCGAAAACTTATTACATCTAATGTGTTTTTCCAAACCTTTGGACAGAGGTTAATCGTCGTACGGTAATCCAATGTTATTCTTTCTGTGTAAAGAATCCGAGAATAAAAGCCCTGATATAAGATATTTCAGCTTTTTTTATAATTTCAGAACAAAAACGGAAAACTGTTGGTTTCACTATTTTTTATATTTTGAACAAAATAAATCAAGCTATTTGAGTTGACTGAAAGGAAATGTATTATATGGAAATGGCGACAGTTTTTTTTTGTCGTCGATTGGATCAGTATTTAGGAGAAAAAAGTTAGTTCTGGAATCCTTACTTTTGTTTTTTAAAGAATAAAAAAATCCTTTTCGATTTTCATTAATTTTCTCGCTGAATGTCGTAAAATTTACTGCAGCCATTTGAACTATATTTTGTAATCAGTATTTTGTTCGTATAGTCTGTGTTTGTAATTATATACAACTGTAGCCACTTAATCTAAAACTACTACAACAAGTCTAACTCACACACAAATTAAGTTTAAAAAAATCAACACATTTATATAAAAAAACAGAAAATTACTTAGTTATCACTTGATTTTTCCGTTGTTTCCTGTTGAGTAGCTATATTTAGTGAGCCAACAGAGCTTTCTAGCAGTGGCGTTATTAGGACTCGCCGGATCTCTTTTAAAAATTGAGTACAAATAAACTTGACTTAAACGCAATACGGGGAGAGCAGCAATCGACCAGGGAATTATTTTCAAAATTATATATGTACGTAATTCCAAAGCATCTAAAGCACTTACCCGTAATCATAACTGCGACTTTTATTTCAGGAATAACAACTATTTGATAAACAGGTCCACCTACGTCAATCAAATATGGATTCGGGGATGTTTCTGTTATTGCGTATAGCCCGAGACTAGTCCCCATCACTGTTGCCTGAAAACGAAAAAAAAAAAGAAAAAAGAAACCAGTACATAGACTAATAAATTTTTTTTTTTTTTTTTTTTTTTTTTTTTTTTTTGTTAGTAATTCTGCAAATGCGAAATTCTAGCATCTTTCTCTGTGACTTATGAGTAAAAAGCATAGGACACATCATTTTTTTCGTTATTTTAATATCATTTTCAAAACTGATTTAAAGATTTTCAATGAATAATTCTAATCATTAAGGATCATTTACTGAGCCTATATGATCCCTGAATGACTATGAATCAAACGAGGAGCAACAAGTCTATATATGCTAAGCGACAGGTCGTGTGAGTGGGCATGAGCCCAATGACCCTATTAACAGCTAGCTAACTATGCAGATTTATAATTTGCTGCATGACAGATTCATCCAGGTATAACTAACCACTTGTAAGATATTTACCTGCTGAAACTCATATTTATTATTTTAGGAGCAAAAATAAAAAATAAACGAAAAAATGTTAACCAAAAAACTTGGAGCACAGGAGCTAAAAGGGGAGAGACTATTTTATTTTTAATTGCCCAGAGGGTCATAAAGGATTCACAATTAGGCGATAAGATCATATTTCCGTTTTCTTAGTTGGCGCTTGAGACACGATGAGGATACAAGCGTATTAAAAACCAGTTAATCTCCTTTTCTTCTCTTCGTGACTGGGTATTAAGAAGACATGAAAAAAGTCGTTAGGAATAGTAAATTACGGTCACTGGGACGCTACTTAGGGCCCTTCAATCAGGCCATTGCAAAACTCCTAAATGACAATGATTTATGAGTTAAATGACACTGAGTTAAATGTGTGCCTACAGATTTTTGATTCCGGACGTCTGTATTACAAAGTTGGGCTCAGATTGGTAAGCAGCCACCTCAGAAACATTTAAATATTACTGTATTAGGTATATATTAGGTATAAAAAAAGAAAAGATACAATCAATCAGTCAAAATTAAGGAGTATGGGAGGAGGGGTTCAGGGGCGAGGTTTTGGGCAGATCAATCGTAAAAATTAGAAATCCTTGCATGACTCTGGTTTAAACTAGATCTAGCAAGTCCAGCTTTCAATTCAAATGTACTTATGCACTATTTTTTTTAGCTATTTGTACATTTAGGGGCCCTTACTTTAGAGACTGCACTTACTACCACCACTGGAGGCGAATTTTTTAGCCCAATTGACAGATTTGATTAAAATGGCTATTTTGGTGTTTTGATCTTATGTCATATGGGGTTACAAGGGCACCTAGGGGCACAAGGGTGGCAGGTTGTCTCTGATCGGTTCTGGGCCTCGAAAAGCAATACAGAATTTACGACCAAATAATCCCTTTCCAACTTTCTATGACTATCCATCATATACGATGACCTAAGGAAGAAAAATCAACAATAATGCATGGAAGAAAGTTCTCTCTTTACTGAGTATAAACTGTGATATTGATTATGATAAATTTCGTGTTAGAAAACGAAGTAAAATATCCTTTAAGTGAACTTAATAATAGGATCACAATAAATTTTTCTACCATGATTGAACCTCAAAGGAGACCTAAGAAGCCAACAAAGCTAGAAAGTTAACAAAATAGAAATGAATAATAACAATAATACACAGAATGAGAACTCATTACAGCATAAAACCACGTCAAGCCAACCATTATAGCGGAATTATTGGCTATGATTACCTCAAAGGTCACCATTCCTCAAAAGGGTGAAGGCCCTACGGCAGGTAGACTTGAACCAATCCTCAGTGTTACCAGACGTGGCTTTATCCACTTCACTACTTGGAAACTAGAACCTAGAAAATCAAAATTTTCTTACCTCTCCTATATTCACAGCACAATGAACTTCAATTTTGTTTGAATTAAGGGTCATAAGCGTCCTATAGCGATTTGATAAAGCTGTGTTCCGATCTTCTAAACTGCCGCTCGAAACACGATGGAGGTTGCAAGCATATTGAAAGCCAGTAATCCACCTTTTCTTCTCTTCGTGACTCGATGTCAAAAAGTAGAGCGTATGACTTGGGAAACAACTTGTTAAAGATTTTGTCTCAATCTGAAAGATTGAAAAAATAATGTTCAATGTTAACAAATTGTAGTGCAATCAAAAGCTATCTTTGAAGCATGTAGGCTTCCAGTTGTGTTTTCTTTTAAACATGCTCAAATTGCAAGTTCATAATTGTGAGCATTGACTTCAAAAACACCAAAGGTATCAACTTTTGTGACGATCAAACTCAAATTGTAGAATGTGTACTTTCCAGTTTTGTTTTAGGCTCGTATAATGCACCATTGTGCTCTTTTTTCTTCTTCTTTATTTTGACAGTTTTCCTAAATTTGTAAAGTTAACAGTGGGGGAAAAGGCTCCAGGACCCGCTTTGAGTACTTCAACTATACCAACCAATTTGTTTTCCATAATGAACTATTCTCCTATACAAACTGCTGTAACAGCTGAAATACATTGACGAAACAGATAGGGTACAAGATGTGCTTTTAGGTCGAAAGGTATAAAGACGAACCATATGGTTAACAAATAAGGTTTTATATCGAAGGAGAGGTCGTATAAACTTTGAATGGAAATAGAGAGTTCTAGTGTCCTTGTTAAGCGCGAAAAGGGGTCAAAGGGCAACCAATCCCCTCATCATACCCTTTTTCCCCAAATGTGTAAAATAAAATCTTGAGATAGCCATTTTGTTAAAAATAGCTCAAAGGTCAAGTAACTATGCCTTCAGGGTTGACACACCTTACCCCAGTCTCGGGACAAGGGCTATAGGCTATGCAATTTACCCATTGTTGACGTATAAGGATTTTTATGAGGGCATATTTGATCCTGGGGCTACAGAAAGGTTTAAGATATTCAGGTAAAACTTTTAAGGAAATGCTGAGAGGGATACCGAACACGATCACTATGTGCTTCCATAAAACACTATGTACTTGCTGGTTGTGAAAAGGGGATATCAGCAATAAGTAAAGAACGACTGAGGGTAATAGGTTTAAAATTTCAATGTAGGTGATGAGATGTTGGAGATTTTAGGGTAACCAGCCCTCCCCCCTTCTTGCTCTTTTTAGGTGCCTCCTCTGCTCAACACTGATTAGTTTTGGAATCGTCATTTTGTTCCAACTAGTCAAAAAGTCTAATAGCTATACATCCAGGAATACCATGCCCCCATGCGCCCGGGGCTAGGATTGTAAATTATGCAACTTGTCAATTGTTTACAAGCAGGATTTATCACTAAGAAAAAGGGAGATATTTGATTCTGGGTGTATCCAAAACGGCTTAGGGCATAAGGTGAGACCTTGGAGAATCTTAGGAATGTGTTATATTAAATCAAAAGATACTACGTGCATCCAGTTTATCAAAAAGGAGGATTTGCAATATTTTAAGAACGACTAAGGGTATTGAGCTAAACTTTCAGGGCATTTTTTTTTGGGGGGGAGGGGTGTGATATTGAAAAATGATTGGAGGGCCACCGATCTCTTCCCATGCCTTTCCCGTTCCGATCCCTCCAAAAATAGCTGATCAAAATTTGAACAGACATCTTATTTAAAATAGTCTAAAGCTAAAATGACTTTGCCTGTGGGGATGAAATAAATCCCCAAGCTTTGCAGAGGGATACTGAACACAATAAAACAAACTCAATGAACAGTGCACGTATTGATTGTCAGAAGGACGTATCATCAATATCTAAGGAACGGCTGAGGGTATTAAGTTGAAACTTTAAGGGGATGTTGAAGAGCAATCGGAGCGTAATAAGCCCCCCTTATTCTAGGTGTGTTGAAAAAGGCTAAGGGTATTAAGGTGAAACTTCGGGGAATGTTGAGGGCATGATAAACTAAATCTAGAGATACTATGTATATCCTGTTTATCAAAACGGTGTACCTATAATATCACAAGAATAGCTGAGAGTATTAAGTTTAAACTTTCACAGCATGTTGAGGCAGATGTTAAAAAGTGGTCGGAGGGCAACCAGTCCCTCTCCCAATCCCTTTTTAGCTGCTCTCCCTCCAAAGATATCTGATCAAAATTTTGGAATAGCCATCTTGTTAAAAATAGTTGATTAAGTAAAATAACTATATTTCTAGCGATGACTGGGGAACAACCACAGCCCCTGGGGAAGTGTTGAAAGCTATACCAGTTGTCCATTGTCTATTTAGAAGGTTGGTTACTGGGGAAAGGTGGCATGATTGACCCTGAGTCTCCAAAAAGGCAAAGAATATTAAGGTGAAACTTTAGAAACTGTTGAGGGGGATGTCAAACAAAATCAAAGCCCACTATATGCGGTCTTTTTTTCAAAAGGACACAAAAGCAATATCTAAGGAACGGCTAAGGGTATTAAGTTGAAAATTTAAAGGCATGTTGAAAAGGAACGAAGGGCAGTCATCCCTCCCCCTCTTGCACTTTCAGATTCTCTCCTAACATTGATAAAGATCTTAAAAAGCCATTCTATTTGAAATAGTCACAACGTCTAATAGCTAAGTCTCTAGGAATGCCATACCCCAGCAGCCCCCAGGGCAAGGACTGTAAAATATTCGATTTGCCCATTTTTTACATGCAGAATTTTCATTAGGAAAGGGAGGAATGTTTGAAACTGTACGTGTCTAAAAACGCTTACGGGACTGAGGCAAAATTTCAGGAAATGTTGAGGGGGATGTTAAGCTAAATAAAAAAAACTATATGTATCCAAGTTATCAAAAAGGTCAATCTGTAATATATTAGGAACTGGTAAGGGTATTAACATAAAACTTTCAGGACCACTACTACTACTGCTACTAATGCTGCTGCAACTGAAACTGGTTGTGACTGCAACTATGACTACTTTCAACTGCAAAAACTTACCACTGTGACTGCGACTGCTTGCAACTGCTACTACATCTATCTACGACTACTTCCAGAGGATATCGAGGGGGAAATTAAACTTTGAAGCTTTAATGTTGAAAAAAAAGACATCACTTTAACGTTTCTATACTTTAATGAAACTTTGATACTGAAAAAAAAAAATTTGAAATGGGTAATGTTGAACAACTTGAAACTTTGGCAATAAAAAACAAACAGAAAATAATTTTATAACAACTTTCAGAAAAAAAAAGTTTTTCAAAGAATATTATAGTCATATTAAACTTAACACTAGCAGAAATAAATTCCTATAATAATTCAAACTAAAGTCGGTCATAAATTAATACTAAAGAAATAAATGAAAACCAAAACTAATAGATAATTAAATAAACTATCATAGCAAACAATTATACAAAAGGTACTAATATAAATGAATAAATAAATCTTAAAACGAGTAAAACTTAAATCGAATATTCAAATCAAAACTAAAACGAACAAAAATCACAACAAACAAGAGTCTGGCTACTGCTTCCTTCCCTAACACTGTGAAAGTCTAACACCTACTACGTCATTTGCCCTTTCCTGAGAACGAATTATATTACAAATATTTTATTTTGTACTTACAACAATGAAAATAAAATAAACAATTACAGTGAAATAAAATTTTGAAGTACTGAGCTTTTAGCAATTAATATCATTATATATCAAATATTCAGTTTAATTTTATTAGTTCTTTTCAGGGACTGTTCAAGACACATAGTTTTCTTTAAAACGCAAATGACGCAGTAGGCTTTAGATTTTTACAGTTAGGGAAGGGGGCATTAGCCAATCTCTTGTTTGTAGTGATTATTGTTCGTTTTAAGCTTGATTTAAATAATCAATATAAGTTCTACTCGTCTTAAAACTAATTTATTCATTTATGTTAGTAGCCTACCTGTTGTATGTTTGTTTGCTTTGATTGTTTATTGAATTTCTGTTTGTTTTGGGTTTCATTTATTCTTCAGTAGTAATTTCTGGTTGTTTTGAGTTTAAATTATTATAGAAATTCATTTCTGCTGCTCTTAAGTTTAGCATGGCTCTATTATTCTTTGAAAAACTTCTTTATCGGGAAGTTTTTTTAATTAATTTATTGAAAGACTCGTATAAGATCTCGAGTTACAACAAGTCTACATTTATGAACCTCTGTGTAATGAGGTGAGGTCTTCGACGCTGCACTTTGGACTCAAAAGTTAAACAGGCCAAAAACTACACAGACAAAGGAATCTATCAATAGAAACTGCAGTGGAAATTAAAAGGTTTCGTTTTAAAGGTAAGTCACATAATGAGCTTTACTTAAGTATGTTGCTCATTTAGGACTATTTGACCAGGATTTTTATGCTTTATAAATGGGATTAGGCAAGCGGCAAGCACATTTGCAGATATTTATTTTCGGAGCAGGATATATTTCGATGGGGAGAGGGGAAAGGTAAATCATAAAAAGAATCTGCTTGATGTGATTATTTACCTTTTCATCTGTGAGGTGACTTGTGGCGCCAAACTAGAGCACACGGTTAAGTCCAGAGCGAAAGGCCTATCCCATATGCTTTCAGAAATTGAGAACAAAACTGAAAAAGCATCTCGGAATCAGTTTGTTTCTAATGGTCGCACTTGCAAAAAATTGAGGGGTGCACTTAAAAAAATTGCTTTATTGTGGCAGTGGAACCAGTTACAATTTAAAACAAGTATTTACAGCAGAGCGTCTAGCTCAAAAACCATCAAACATAATCATAAATACTATAGAGCAAACAGAAGCTACATAGTTAAATTACCTACTCATTAAACTAAACTGTACAGTTAACAATTCCACGAACTTACAACATAATTAAAGTATATATAAAAATTATGACATTTTACAGATGCGAAAATTATGGCCAGGTTCTGATGTCATTAACTGTTCTTAATGCCGTTGAAATCCTCTGTGGAATTCTGGCATTCTAAAAGTAGTTTTATTTACCTTTTTTTTTAATAAAGGCCTAAATGATAAATTGAAAGAGAAATTATTAAAGAAAACATGAAAAGCGACTATTTAACATACCTTGAAAACAAAGGGAATGTCAGATTCAGCGCAATAGGACACCTCAGCCAGTTCGACAGCTGGTACAACGTATATACGATGCGACTCTGAGCTCAAGTCCAAGCATGTCACTGGCTTCAAACCTTCACAGGGTTCTTGATCGTACATGCAAAGCTTTTGGCCCTCAAATCTCAAATACTTTTCCTCCCATCTACTCCTTCCCAGCCTGAAATATGAAATAGATTTTTTGTTTTTGTCCTAAATTGGTTTGCCATGTCACATAGAAAAAAGAAAGAAAACAAAATAATAGCTGAGCCCCTCATAAGCCAAGTTGACGTAAGTCGCGATTTCATTACTTTTATTTCTATAGACATAAGCATCTGATCCTTATCTGTGCATGCCCATAAGAAAATTTTAAGGTTGACACCTAAAAATGAGAACAAAAATAAAATCTACTGGCCATTAATTACAATGTATGTTCGTAGATGTGAATTGGACAAAGTATGTAGCAGAATGTAAACATCTTTCCCTCGCCAGATAACTGGTACAGTACAAATGAGATGAATACAGAATGTCCCTGGTTATAGTTTTTGGTCGTTTGTTTTTATTAGTTCACTGATTAGGCATCTAAGTCCCTCAAATGTTACTCATGCAACAGTCTATGGCGTCTATGGTCATAATTGGCCGTATCTTGACCTTAATGGGCTAAAGGACAAAACGTGTACTGTATATTGTTTTGAAACTAACAGAGTAATTTATTTTATAATCGGTGTGTGACTTCCATTCAGTTAAAAAAGAACAACTAAGAACAGCTAAGGCCATGATGACTTACAGAACTGTGATCCATGAATTGTGAATATATAATTTTCCATAAGAGGCAAAAACTTCAGAATAAAGTTAAAATCACCAAACTGGAGACCCCGTTCGTAAAATAGGCCAACAAGACAGCAGAAAATAAAAATCACTATAAAAAAAACAACATTGTAAGACAAAACAGCACTAGAAAGGGAAATAAATCACAAGGATTGGCAACCCTGCTTTCCGGCCAAGTACCACTAATTTGAAGAGGAAAATGGGGTCTGTTGGGGCACTTTTTGATTTAGAAGTTAAGGCCATTAAGCACAACACCATCAGCGTTCTAAAGGGGGTTCCAACTGCTATGGAAGATTTAAAAGTTGCAACATCGAATCTTTTCCTGGCAAATACAATAGAAGAGGGATATCTAAAAAAAATCCTTCCTCTAGAGTACCTGAAAGGACAAGACCTTGATAACTTGTAGGTTTTTCTGTAACTACCCCGTAAGGTACTAAGGAGTGAGGTTAGATATTCTCAGGTAAAACCAACACTCGAAAGTACCTGTAGGGGGAGTAAGAAACCTTCTATTGGTGAAATTGAACAGCAGAAGGAGTAGTTTTGAAAAAGCCTTTCATACAGGCACACAAAAACGCTGGCTCTTTTTCGTCAAACCAACGTTTCAGAGTACCTGAGCAAATGGCATTCTGGTTAGACAAGCTGTGGTTTCATTAATTATTGCCCTTCACAGACACTGAACAACCGTGTTACTTTCTGCATTCCTAGTAGTAGTAATTTAATGTAGAAAAAAAGAGAAGGCTGAGTGGGTTTTCATCTTTTTAAAGATTATTATTCGTTTTAAAGATCATTGACCCTTTAAGTTAGAAACATTTTACACATAATTATCAAAACTTTGATGAATTTAAATCTCTCTTTCTTTTCCAAAACAAAATTGTTGAGGTTCTCGGACCAGGGTTTGCATCTTGACATTGTTCTTATATAAAAGCAATTTATTCCCTGTGAGTCGATATGGTACAAATATAGAAACAAGAGAAAACGAATCTCCATTTTGAAAATATTACAATTAGATCGCTGCTTGTCTATCCTGTAATGGAGTATTTCTCTACTTTTAGAGGAAACCAGCATCAGAACTTTCTAAAGATTCTTCTATATGCATCCTCTGGGCTAACATGATCAAGGTAACAAAAAACAAGAAAACCTAGGTTAATGAAAACTTTCGGAAACAACTCACTTTGGGACTTTAATCCAGCCTTCCACATTTCCAGCAGTTCCTGTTCGCATTGATGAATCAGAGGCCAAGACATCTGAAGCAATTGAACTTTCTTCAGTCCTTACAGAATAAAAATCACAATTTGCAGGTACTTTGACAGCACACTAAAATATATCTAAATTTTAAAAGTTATCTTACATTTCCTTTGCTCATAAGTTTTTGCGTCATACCAAGTTTATTGAGCAAAAATATATACTCATAATAAAGATAGTTTAATATCTAAAGCAACTAATTTACGGAACAATTGAAAGACTAAATATAATTTGGCAGCAAAATAGGTTACATTTTGAGAAAGCCACGAAAATTGGACAGACTGAGTAATTCAAATTGACTCCAAATACGACTGACAAAGCTGACTGTTTCATATTTTCAATTAGTAATCTTAAACTACTTCACATGCTCGAGAAGCTCGAGAAGTTCTAGCACTGATAAATATGTCCAGGGACGTCGTTTGGGGATGGCAACGGGGGGGAGTTGCCCCCCCCCCCCAATAATATGAAGTAAAAAAATTATTATACATCCCATGCCCTTTGACTATCCGGATATAATATATATATATATATAATATATATATATATATATATATATATATATATATATATATATATATATATATATATATATATATATATATAAAAGAGCGACGCATGACAATAGCGTATCTCAGGGAGAATGCAGGGACTTGGACTGTGTTCAACTTTGACAAGTAATTTATGACCGGTCAATTAGAGTGAAACCAGAACTGTTATAAATTATATTTAGGAACTCAGAATGTCAGGTTCTTTTTCTGTAAGCTAAGTTTGACAGACATAAAGATTCATAACATACAAGCACTAGAATGCATGTAATGAACTACATTAAGTATTTTTTGAAAAAGACGTAGTTAAATATTTCCTAAATAAAACTGGTCATAAAACAGTCTAAATAACGACAAAGAAATGATTTTACCTGAGTGTGTGCAGTAAATTTACATTCTTTGCAGGAATTTACATATTCTCCAATTGGCACAATTTTCCTACACACTTGGCACCTTACAGCTCCTGTATTCATTCTTTGCTCAAACCTGAAAAATTTATAAGTAGGAAATTCAAAAGCATTCTTGATCTGACGATTAATGACTACACTGTCCATACAGAAATTAAACTGAAATTCTTAAAATATTTTTAATGTTTACTTCAAAGTACTTGACTAACTCCCAGGGGAGAGAATGAGATCGTCAACCCCATTCCAAAAGCAAAGAAGCAAAATAGACAAGAAATACAGCAAATGTATTAGCAAGAAACACTGAAATATAATTTTTTTTTTTTTATTACGATGGAGAGGCTTTATTGGCCCAAAAACGTGCTGACGGACAATTTCAAAAATACTGCAAAACTACTACTGCTAGTACAAACAATTCACGGCAGAACGAAGCCCCCCCCCCCCCTCATCATGAAGTCCCAGTTTCTTTTCAACCCAACTCTTTTTTTATATCTTGTTTCCATCCCATTCGGGGACGACCTGCTTTTTGTTAGGCCCCAGATGGAAAGCCAAAAGCACAATTTTTGACCGCCTGTCATCCTTTATCCATTAAAATCTGGCCTAGCTATTTAGGCCTTTTTTAATTGTAGTTCTAGAAAGCAGGATAATTGCTTGGTATACGATCAGCCAAACGAGTACCCAAAGCTATCCTTGGACATTTCCTCTGGGAAATATAGAACGGTCGTTCGAAGCACTCACGCTTCAGATGCATACTTAACCTCTGCCATTATCGTGGCTTTGCAAAATCGTTTAGTTTACAAGCTTATCTTGCTGTTCTTCAAAAGTTTTTCCAATGGCTGAAAAAAACACCCTGCGCTTCGGCTATTCTTATTTTTTAGATTTTCACTGCACCCGCCATCATTATTAATGATAACACCCAAACAAGTGAAGCTACCCACTTGATCGATTTTCTCGATACTAACATAATTTCGGTACGGCTCTATCCTGGAATGGTATACCAGATGAAAATCTGGTATACAATACAATGATAGAGCATTCATTAAAGCTTTTCTATCAGCTGAATCAAATGCTTATTCATCATCTATAAACACGCCTATAGACGTTAAAAGAAACCTCATTTAAACGCTTTTCTATTATAAATATAAGGCTTTTAAGGCTATAAGGTATAAATATAAGGCTTTTCTATTATAAATATAAGGGTAAAAATTTGGAAAAGGTAGAGTATGAGCTTGACGTAGGGTTATCACAGGCATTTTTTATGGAGAGCTTCAAGCACAATAAGAAAGAAAGGAAAGTATTAACAAAGAAAAACATTTAACTTAATGATCCCCTCCAATACTTTTGAGTCGTATTAACTTCAAAATTCTGCATCATTAAGTATCATACATTCCTATTTATTGTACCTCAAATAAAGCGAAAAGTATTGTTAGAGATCAACTATTGCTACACAGCAGCAAGGAATCCATCTTCCAGCATCCTTGAAAGTCCTATAAATTATGCCCGAAGAAAGCTAGAAGGAAAAGAGTTCTTCTTTCTAAGGTTCAGCCACTTTTTTTATGACATTTACATACTTTAATCGCCAAAGTTTCCATTAAGACTTTTAAGCGCATCAACCTACTCGATTCCGAGAGTTCCTTGACTCTGCTGAAAGTTGGCAACCAGTACAAAGAAGAAACTTGCAGAAATGAGCTGAGATTCTTCAGCCTAGTTATACACAAGCCTTTTATTTCGTTCTACAACGCATACATAACTCAAGGCTTATAGTTCCTGTGCAAATTTCTGGTAAGTTATTTTTCTTCAATCCGACGGTTTTAATGATTCAAAGTAAAGCGACAAATTTCCAATCATTCTATAGCTGAGATTCAGTTTTATCAATCTGCTAATTAAATTATTGTGATTCGCTTCTTTTTTTAGATTGAATATGCGTTGAAAACAGGAAAAGCATGTGAAAACAGAAAAACATTCCTTTCTTAAACATTTTAACATCATTCCCTTATATAAAGATTATGCGATATTATACTTGTGGCTCGGTGAATAGATATCATAAAACTATTGAACCCAATAATTTAAGTATTTTGTGACTTTGGTACAATTTACAGTGAACGCTTGCCGCAAAATTCCGTGTTTAAAAGGGAACATTAACCTTAAAGATGATTTTGACTAGATTGTCTGGTGGTGCTCAGTTAACATATCTATGCATCATAGGTATTCACGGAATACGTGGAGAAATACACAAGTATTTCTAAATATTTTGCCGTACTGTCGGCTGAACTGACCAAAAGACACGTAGGGGGTATAATGGCAGAAACTCACCATGATAAATCCTCGTTTTACCAATAAAACAATTTAAAAGGAACACTTTTTCTCTTTAGTAATCAATAAAAAGAAGCTGTGAACAAAAACACTTGTGTATTAATCCTTTATTAGTCGTAAAAGAGATAATCAAATTTTATTTTAATAATCAAGACTGAGGGAAAGAATATAAGAAAAGAGAAGAATGGCTATAATAAAAGAGAAAAATCACATTCAAAAAATAAAATACAGTGTGACAAAAAAGTAATGGAACTGGGGAACAAACAAAAACAATCCACCTAAATAATTAGTAAGTGTCTATAAATCTAGAGAAAATTCTCTTATACGAAACCTGTTTGATTGTATATAGATAAATACACAAAACGTCTAAAACCTATTAACAAGCTGGGTTAGGTCACTGAAATGAGCACCAGACTCCCAATCTCGAGGTCAAATGCTCTAGTTCTGGAATTGGGCTTTTTTCACGTCAGTCCCCAAAGACCCTGTCTGTTCCTCGATTACGTTCCATCATCCCCAAACCCTACCTTCCCGCCCGCAACAGACCGTCCCGTATGAAATCCCAAAAAGTCCTTAAACTGACTCCCATCCCCACTAAGCATAAAAGATATCAGATGAGTTTTGTTCCCAGTTTTGATGATTTACACAATAGCCAGGAAAATTAGTCTTTAATTTTATTGTTATCTATTTATTTTATTTTTTCTTTTTGACTTTTTAACTAAATTTTTGACTCATCATATTTTTTTATGTATTTTCATTAATTTATTGTTTTCTATTCTACTCTAAATTTGAAATATGGGCCCGAAAATACCAGACTTCGACCTTATGTGCACTAATCGTAATGGGTGCCTAAATATATATTCAAACTTACTTGTGTGGGACGTCCTGTCCCATTCTTTGTGGCTTTGGAGGAGGCTGAGTAACGAGCAAAGGTACTCCATCAGCTGATTTTGATGAGGCAATATTATCTCTGCCTAAATTTTTCAAACTTCCTCCCTTCTCACCTGTCTTTCGGTCGCACTCACTGTCCGTTTGCCTTTTTAATATCCCTCCTTCATTTCCTGAAAATAAGTGTTATATGCAATTTGAAAACTGTACAGAAAACAACAATGAATCAAACGATATTTTTCCGACCTTAGATAGTGTTATAAACAGTTACTGTACTAGTTCTAGTCTTCCTAGTAAGACCGGAAGTTACTGCAAAGGATATATTCAACGGTAGTAACTATGATCTATTTGCTGAAAATGTGGTAACATTTCACGTCAGCCTTGATTTGATGGTCAAAACTTCTTTTCTCTAGTCTTTCTCGTTTTGCCAGACGGTCAATATTTTTAAAATTTCAAGAAACCTGAACAAGTTTTTCTTATTTTTACTATTTTGCTGTTATATACTTTCGGTTTGAATTGGATTCTGAGCATCCAAACATTCCAGACTCAAAAGTCAATAATATTAAATAGAAAAAGGTTACAACTCAGCAATAATTTTATTCTAAAAATCAAATTAACCATGGGTAACCATTTGAGCCACTACTTAAAGGATGAAATTAGAATACAATAGCGTCATTATAATCTTGTACAAACATGAAATGTCAAATCTTAATTTTCTAAACTCTTTTATTGTTTATCACATCGTAAAAATGTCAAGGATCAAAATTGACTTTTAACGTGTGGGTGAGTCGATGAGCAGAAAACTGAAAAATTTCCTCAGCGATCCGTAATTTCGTTGTGTAGACGAGGCCTGCTGCAGAGACCTTTCACAAGTCAAATTGGTTCTGATACCCGATTGCTGAAGAAACATGCCATATTTTGCTTATTAACGATCAAAATTAATTGCAAAAGCTTACTCAACTTATACCAATGCTTGTCAAGAAATCAAGGAAAACACATAGACACAGCACGCTCTGACTACACGAAAGAGAAAATGTCTAAAAAAGAGTACTTGTAACACAACTTACTGTGGCGATATAATCTATTCGGAGCTGCCTTGCTAAGGGGGGCTAATACTTTAAAGCCACCTGTTGATTTATTCAAAGACTTAGCGTAAGAAGATGTGGTAGACCATTTCATCGAAATCCTCGCTGAAATTAGCAGTTAATATGAAAGGGGAGACGAGTAAAAATACTCAATTCTTAATACAGTCTAAATTACCGAAAAATAAAAAGTACAGAGTAGCAATGGTTGATGACATCACAAAAGTTCAGGTGAGTTGCCTAAGTTCACATACAGAAGAAAACAATAGCCCAACCTATCAAAATAGTTGCTTAGCCTGGATAAACACTACTCTTGTTTTTAATAGAAAAATTCTAGCTGACCTCTTTTGTCCCATTTTTAAATTCATATAAACTGTTTCTTTCTTTAAAAAAAAGGTGTGAATTAAAGACAAAAGAATCGTTGTATACCATCAAGGACATAAGAGCTAACGCAAAAATACCAACTCTTCTGACTCTACAACATATTTACCGGTCTTACAATCGAGCGACCATTTTGGCAGTGTGTGCATGATACTGCTCTAAATAAGGATTTCTTGAATTGTCTTTTCAAGCTAAGCATAGTAATGGCTTCTATTAAAAAGTAAAAACAAACCTAGATTCGATTGAGAGCGCAATTTATTCAACTGTTCTTCAAGCTCTTTGATCCGTTGATCTTTTCTCTTGAGGAGGCATTCCGTTTCCTTATTTGCGATCGGAGCATATGGATTCTTTAATCCATCTTTACTGCCAAAAAGCTTATCAATCAAACCCTATGGATAATAAACATTAGTAAATAAAGAAAAGGTAAAAAAAAACAGACGCTAAAAATAGCTTTCGGCTGTTATCCAACTGGAACCAACTCCCTGATACGGCTATTTCTACCAAAACTAATTAAGTATCACGATAGTTCCCATTAATTTAAGAATATTTTCAATCAAAAAGGGATAAACGGGGGATTTCCAGCCCATCCCTTAGGAATCTGAATGCAATTTACGGGTTTTCCAACGATCCCTACAATTTGCTTCTTTTGAAGACTTTGGGCCTTCCTCAAAATAATATTAGCTACCTTTATTATACCTGCATTCGCCGTGACCAAAACAAAAAAATAAAAATCATCTCGTGAATTATTTTCATATCTGTACGGGAAAGCAAGGGAGGTTATCAAGCTTTAAATGGAGGCCGTTTTCCTTCGAGGTATTAAACAAGACCAAATTGATATATTACGGCTAAAAAGATGGTTAAATTTTGAATCTTAGTACTTAGAATCATACTAAATAGTCTGAGTAAAATGAACCAAATCATTTTTCTTCTATACTTCTCCATTATTCCAAAATATACTCCTAATCTTTGAGGTTAATGTCCCTGCAATTGGCATCAGGAAATAAAGGTCCACAAGGAAATCTTTTTCACTATGCAACTCATTTTCGAAAAAAAAAATGTAAGATATACCCTTCCAACCTAGGCCCAACGACATCGCTTAAGCTGCGTCCTATTCCAAACAGACAAAACTCACTGGGTTTTTACCTTGTCCAAAATCATTACGCAGACAAAGACTCTTCTTCCATCCTATCCGATTTAACCTTAAGCTTTCCCAGCCTTCCATGAAATCCCCCGTGCTTTCACTTTTTAAAACTCGGAGAACGGGCTTTCGATGGGGGGAGGGGGAATAATTTTGGTGGAAAAATCAGGGGTGAAAAATAGATATCTCTTAGCCAGGGGCGTCAAAAGCCTTTTTGATTAGAGGGAACAACGCAGACCTATCATTTCACGCATTTGGAACGTTGGAGATTTCGGATTTGCCAAATTTCGCCTAGACTTTTACAATACTTGCCAAACACATGCCTAAAATACTGAAAGAAAGAAAATGATAAGAACTAAAACCGTAAAATAATAAAAATGAGCCTTTGTCAAAATCAATAAAACTTTAATATTTTGTTTGGTGGATATTTTGGGATTTCAGTACAATAAGACGGGATTTCAGTATTCAATTTGGGGATGGAAAATACAACTAACCTGATTATTTATTCACAGGCAATACCTCTTAGAGTTTAGGTCAACTAAAAACTAGTCTAAGTTATAAGATGAACGGAGATGCAACTACACCTGACCGGCTACCACCCATGTATAATCGTTGCTGATCCGTTTTGGCACGAAATGGTTACATCCCATTATCTGATCTGTACTGTCACTACCAGAATCAGTTAGTTTCATGGCGACGTTGTTGTCCTGATGGATTTCCAGTGTTTATTGGAGCTTAAAAGGACAGAAATATGGGCTCCATTGGATCGTTCCACGGAATTAAACATATAAACTTAAGCCAAACATGTTATCTTCCAGACATCCTTTACAAAAAAATTCTTCTACCAATTAGGACTACAATTCAGATCTTGTCGATATCTACTAATCTTTACCATACACAAAGAAAAAAAAATATACCGGAAACGTTTTTAGTTCACCCATTTCGTCAAATCTTCCGTATGTTCATCAAGAACCACAAAGATTAAAACCAGAGCCAGACATGAGTCATTTGAAGAATATCAAGCTCCCAGGAAGGAAAATAGAAGTTATTTCGAGAAATTATCCATTTATGGAAGTATAATAACATAGCTTAACATGGCCACTCACTAACCCCCAACATCCGCTTCACCTTGGTTAATTGTGCTTGGCAAGAATCAAAAGGCTGATTTAACTCAACCCTTTGAAGCCGAAAGAAGTCATTTGGACTCGAAGGTGCTAGTAGTTTTTTTTCCAAGAACCAAACATCAGTCAACCAAGAGAAACAGTGTTCCAATTCTTCTTTATTTTGGCAAGCCTTTTCAATCTAAGAATTCGTCAAGTACTGGTTTATGAATGGCTTTCAAATATAACTCAAAACATTAGAAAATGAACACATAAGCTTTTTTGTCGAACATTTCCTACAGAATTAAATATCCCTATGTCGAATCGCACCTCCAGGAGCAACTTTCGCAAATAGCCCCCAATTAAATTTATGAAAACATTTCATTTTGGAATTTTCATTTTCCGAGATTCGGGGAGACCTATTTCCTTTCGGAGAAATTCCCGACAGAACGACATTGAAAGCGCCGAAAATACGCTGAGATTTACTGTCACTTTAATGACCTCCAAGGATACTCTTACAAGCCAACTCAATTAAAAAATTGAAAACCTAAAGATTAGTTTGTTAAAACTTAAAGAAGTTTTTAATGAGACTTACTGATTTCTTTTTGGGTTGCTCTAATTGAGATTTTAAGTAATCAATCAGCTTAACGTGTTGACTCATTATTGCTTCGTCCCTTGCTTCTCTTTCCTTATTATACTGAATTTGATTTTGCATATCTGACTCAAACTCATTGCACCTGTAATTAAAACAAATTAGCCATTATGTTTGTATAAATATCATATACAAATAGCATTCAGTTTTAGATTAACTATATTGTGAAAGGGGAGTTTTTTTTTTTTAGAAACAGCTTGTATACAGTGTAGTTCGTCAAAAATAAGCTTCATATCCTGCAATACAAACTGAAGAAATAACAGCAGAAGCGACAAAACCCAAGTGAATCATATGTTTAGCTGCACGCAGAAGAGGATTTAGGTAGACTCCCACCCCTCAAATCCTAAATTTCTTTAATCTATGGGCACTTCTTATCATGGGCGTAGGGAGGGGGGGCAGCTGCCCCCCCCCCCCCCGCCTAGACAATATGCTGCCTAATACTGTCTACGCCTATGCTTCTTATCAAAACTATCAAACAAAATCAGCTGTTTTGTTATTCCCTAACTATAATAATTGCTTAAAAAACAAGCTGTTAGGAAACATGAAATTTTTATATAAATAAAATGCAACGATACTGTAGAAGACTGTATTGTACGTGCAACTGATGAAGAAATAAAACGTTTTTATAAACGAAAAACTTGAATTACCCGAGATTCTATCGCTAGATTAAAAACAAAAATGTTGAAGAAGTAACAACGTTGTACAGGGAAATGAATTTGACTTTCTGCTATAAAATCAATTAAAAAAAAAACATTTTCTTTAAAAAGAAGATATTTGAAGAAAAGTAAAGAGTCATATTAAAACCTAAGACAAGCAGATAATAGTCGTATGATAATTTAAATTTAAAACGAACGGAAATCACTATCAATAAATAAATGAAAATGAAAACAACCAAAAATTAAAACGAAGAATCAAGTAAAATTTAAAACATATAGGAATTGCCACTAACAGCAGTAAAGATACCCCACCCTAAACCTTCAAAACACCAGAGTATCCTCTGCGCTTTACTGAAAACAATATACGTTGTAGGCATTCCCTCGGTTATCATTATGAAACTGAATATTTAAATTGAAATAATAAAATTATAAAATTGAAAAATCAAAACTACTGAGACTCCTGGGAATTACCATCATTATATATTAAACGATCGGCCTAATTTCCTTATTTCTTTCCAGTAGTATTTGATTAGTATGATAAAAAAAATTTTCGGCGATGTTTTGACAAATAAAAACCACACTGTTCAAAATACATATCGTTTTCAATGAGGTACAAATGACATTCAAGCCGTTTACAGCGTTTGAGAGGAAGGAAGGGGAGTAGTAGCACCTCTTATTAACAAACATTGATTAGCCCTTGGATACTATTTTCTTGTTGTGTTTTTACTGATACTGTGACCAACAAAAAACACACTACTCGAAATAAAATCATTTCCATTGAAGCACAAAACACCTCTTGCCTTTAGAAAGTCTGTGGGGCAGTAACCCTACTTTTGTAACAGGTAATTCATGCCTGTGTAAGGTTTAATTGTTATATGAATTTACTTCTGTTTTCAAAGGTTTTAATGTTGCTTTTCTTTGGACAATTCTTTATTTGGAAAGTTTTTTTTTTCAATTAATACTGAATAAGAGTAATTATAGCATGTTCACGGTTAAGCTCAGGCCCAAACCCCAATTGGTAACTTTAAAAGAATTGATAGAAGAAATCATCAAAACTTACGGAAATCAGCTAATAATTAGACGGATTTCGAGAATAACCACCCTTACTGATTCGAATTTAATGAAAACATTCTGAATATAAACTTGACTTGAATCGTTCCCTTCATAGTCTTCTACCCCCCCCCCCCCCATCCCTGCGTCTCAGAACATTAAGCTTTCTTTTATGTGAAATTTTCTGGGTGCGACTATGAAGTAAGAACGTAAATGAGTATACACAAAGCTTTGTGGGTAGAGATTTCAAACTCTTTATTTTGAAAAGAAATGCCTTTATGATGTAGAATTATCCACGAAAGCGTCAAAAGCAGAAATTCTGTAACTAAAGTAAAATAGTAATAAAAAAAACTTCCAAATAAAATTGTATGCATATCAAATCTATCAATCCGTATGTCCCTAGGTAGCCCCACTTCAGGGGCCGAAGGAGGCAACTTCAAAATGTGAAATGGCACGCCCTACGTAATTTTGTATATTTGGAATAACATTGCACAAAAGGTAAATTTAGTTTGAAAAGAATTTTGGAAATTGCTTTGATTTGTCTCTTAATTTCAACTCTAATATAATTCAGCAAAAAAAATTATAATTGTTTCACCTGAAAACGCCGGACGTATTTTAGCCCTGAAACTTACTGCTACTTGCATATAAATGAAGAAAAGAGGAGCTCTGGGCATGCACCTCACACATCAAAATCTTGTTTTCTTTTAAATTCGACCCCCCCCCCCCCCCCCCACTAAAAATATATCCTCACTTAAAAAGAATGGACTGCTATATAAGCGTGACAAGTTCAATCAATAGGGCTAGGGTACACAACTGTACATAGAGGGGGAGGGGTAAGACTGGGAAAATTATCCCCTTCAAGGACTGATCATAAGAATCTCAAGGTGAAACTTGAAATAAATATATAAAAAATATCATGTTTTTACCCCAGTCTCATTCTCTGGGCTGAGGTCTTTGAGACTCTATTCTAGGGTGTATTAGATACTTCTTCGTCTAGAAAGTTATTCCAGCAGTGGCAACAAACAAAGGGTTTTAATCTTATCGTCTTCAAATTTTTGTTTTAATTACAAACACTATAAACACTTTAAAAAGTGCGCAAAAGAAAAGCCATATTTAGTTCATTTGAAACTTACTTTTCTTTGTATTCTTCCCCCTTTCTGATAGCTAGCTCCAAGGACTTCTTAAATTCTGAATTCTGCTCTTGAAGGGCGTTCAATTTGGTGTATACCTTAGACAACTCTTCCTTAATCCTGACAGTATCTTTCAGGTTGGCGTCAATATCTTGGTTTAAGTCCTCAATATCGTTTGATCTCTCAAGCACGGTCATCTTCAACTGGTCATTCTGTATAGAGAATATTGTATTGTTTTATGCATAATACTTGGCAAAGATAATCAATATTAAAGAGCATGTCGTTGAACCGAAAGGATCCCGTTTTTTCGAACATAACAGAGCTATTAAATTATTTCTCAAAATAAATATATCTAATAAAGAAAGACATATAAGGACTCCTAATAGTCCTGAAGAAAATCTACTTCTGTATGCCCCGCAGAGATGTTATATTTAAAAACAGACGAGAGAGATTAGCTATGATCAGAAGAAGTGCTGGAGTACCTCTAAAATGCAGCCGCATTACCAAGTATTTTTTTTTTAAACAATCTTTATATTCATTCTGGGATAAACCTTTTTAGCAAAAGCTTAAGTTAATTTTTATCTCCTATAAGATAAAGGAAATATGAAATGTGGTCTTAGTTTTTAGCACGATGTTAATAAACCATAAAAAAAACTACAAAAAGAAATTATCTGAGGATAGGAAGAGCCATTATTTCTCATTTATCCGCCCCTATTTATTATCAGAAGCATTGTCAGGTTTTCTGTTTTCATGAGTACTAGAACTTGTATTTTTACTTGAATTAATAATAAAACTAGTTTCCACGGGGAATTTTCTACAATAGGCTACCAATCCTTGTTTATGTTGCGAGATAGCTAAGACAGTCATTCCCTATGTTAAGGGAATATAATTTTTCGACAGAAGTCCACAACATTTTGTGGACTTTTAGCGATATACTGAAGTTTTTGAGGTTCAAGTACTTAATATGGCTTGAAAACATCGTATCAAGAAGTCAAGTAAACCCCTAAGTAGTAGTGTGCAGATGACACTGCTGCTTTTATATTACCTTAATATGATCTTTGCTAATAACAATAAAATTAAACCAAATTTAAATAATTAAACACCGCATGGCCAAACAGCCAAAAATGAACAGTTCACCCACAGAATAGGAATGACGTGCATGTGAAAAAATAGCTTCGAATCAACCAATAGCAGAGTCGTTTTCCATTTAAATTAAAAATAAAACTTTAAGAGTACGTCAATAAATACAAAAAAAAACTTTCAGACATTCTTGAAAGGAAGTAGTCATTTGTGTTGAATCATCATATTAAAACTGTTTGCTTCCGATCTGGGTATATGTAATTTTGTTAAGCAAAGAGTTATTGCCGACCGCTCTTCGAATAATCTGGGTTCCACCCAAGCACGCACATTATATTTATTTTGGGGGGAGGGGGAAGGAATTCGAAGAAAAAATTGTTCAATTTTAACTTAAAAACAAGTAATGAAGTTTATTAAAAGTTGGGATCCGTTTTCCTTTAAGGCAGGGGGCACTCTTTGATCCTGCAAAAGCCTATTGCTCCCTGGCCCAGGTTTGTTCAATATCTAAAAGGGGAAATGGAAAAATAAAATCATACTTCAGAACTGAGTCGTCCAACGGTTTGCCTCAACTCTTCGTTGCTTGTTTTTAAAGACATAATCTCGGCCTCGGAGTCCTTTTCCATTGAAATTAGATTATTTTCGAGCTCTTTAATCTTCTTTTCATGAAATATCCTCAGAGACTTCTCTTCGTTGATAGAAACACGAGCTTTTCGTAATTCCTCTTTCAATTTATTCGTATCTTCTGTATGTTGAGAACTAAAGGAGAAAAAAATATTGTAAATGGATTTGAAAATCTGGACAGATTGGAACACAACAAGAAAATTACACAGAAAGGTTGTATTATTGGGAAGTTTTGAAAAACAACATGTTACCATGCTGAAATAAACATTGCGGGAGAGATATGTGATCTAATAGTAACCCTTGTCAGCCTACTTAAACAAAATTAAAACAATGTGTTTGAACAATAAGAGCAGAAGAAAAATGTAACCTCATAACTTGGTCGAAAGAAGTTCAACCACGACCCGTTGTAAATCCCATCCTTTAGTTAGGATTATTGGTCCATTACGCCTCGAAATAAAAAAAAGTACAGACAGATTATAAATATAAAAAAAAGAGAAAAAAGAAAAATCTAACCTCGACAGAACCAAATAAAATCCACTAATCCAGAAGTAACTAGTATTGATTACATCAGCTTTAAATCTAGCAAGTAGTCTTTCAATAGCTGGGAGAGGGTCCGTAATACGATATTTCTTTGATACGACGCTGTTCCTGTCCCACGGGGGGGGGGAACAAAATGAATTTGCCACATCTGTAAAACAAGCTTCATATGGCTTTCTTTTCCAAAGTCGTCCCCAAAAGGATACCAGAGCATGCAGATGAGGGTTGCAATAGCATTGCATACCCAAGTATGCAAGAAACGGTTAAAACCATTATTATTGGCAATAAGTGATTCGTGTGACGCCTGATGACGGGAGCAGAAGAGGTGAATCAAAGTTAACTGTCTGCTCTTTAAAGTGGACACAATACGAATAAGTATATGAGTGGATCACAAAATTGACCGTTCAACCTTGATATTACAGCCAAGTTACCACCTCCTGATAAAAATCTACAAATTTTATATAAACAAGTTAGATACAAATCTTTCTATTTCTCATGGTATTGATTTTGAAGTCTCGGTGCCTAAAATAAGCTCTGCAGTTTTACATCTTAAGAAAGAGCATTCCAGCAGTTTCGATGGTTTTTGGGGCATGCACCTAAGTATGGACGTAGTAGTGTGTTAATGCACCTAGACATTATACATTGGATAATTTTTGACTCGGGTCTTGTTCCTGACTTCTACACAGGTATCATGTCCAAGTAAACTGATTACTGTCTTTTGTCCTAGTAAACTGATGGACCTAATAGTTGTTAACTAAGTAAGTGTTTGTTGTTCTTTCTTGGATTCGCAGTTCGGATGTGACAAAGGTACGAGCAGGAAATGTATCCACAGCCCTATCCCAAATCTTTTACCTCAATCGAGGGAGCTTTGGGAGACCGACCCTAATTTTCGGTAGTCGTGAGTTGCGTCAAGCATTTGACTGCGGTATACAGTCGCATTAAGAGAGTAATAAATAATTATTTTTCGTTTGGTGATCAAGAGATTCTTTCTTCAAATCGCTGACTTACCTTAGACTCTACCAGCCATACTATGAAGTCAACCAAAGATGGTCTAATCACAAATTTTACTGAGAAGGCACGTAAGGCATATGGTGCCTTAATACCTTGCACAAAATGTTCTAACCGTAGTTATTGCTCGCGCTGGTTTATACGCAGCACATTATTGCTTGTGCATTGTTGCTTGTGTTGCGCCCAATGTGCCAGCACTTTCACCATATTTTGATTATTTTTTATTCACCTTTTTGGACACGTAATACCAGATTCTCAGATAAATAAGATTTATCAGACCCTTTTGCGGTTGCTGCGAAACAAGTGCACCGATTTACATCTTCGCTCTACCAAATAAAAAGCAGTTTTTTAATATTTAAAAAAAAAACGACATGCTAAAAAAAATGTTACAGCACGTAAGATATCTTAAATCATCGCAGGTAAATCAAAGGATACAAGTACATACTCTTCTAAATAATCATAAAACAAATTCAAACGAAATATTACCTCCTATGTATTAATTCCTTTATTTCTTCTTTAAGAGAGCTAATTGTTTTATATTGATCTTCATTTTCGGCATCTAATTCTTGTGCCGCAATCTTAAGATTTTCTCTGTGCTAGAAAAAATTAATAAGATATTACCCAGCTGGTTTGTGTTTTATCACCGGTTTTCAGAACTGTGAGTCACACACCCCACTAAGGGGAGTAAGACATGTAGATAAGGGATTTTTTCTCCTCTTACAAGACCTTCTTATATTGAGTTTGAGTTCGTTCTCTTTACGTTACGTTACGTTAACGATCTCTTTACGCTAAGTTACGTTAAATAGTTATAATTATGCCTAACAATGGGATGTCTTTCATAGGTGAATAGAATACAATCCTTTCTTTAAAGATAGTGACAGGATTTTCTACAGTACTGACAGATCTGACAAGACTGACAGATCCGGAATATACCTCCATCCAGGAGGGAAGAGTAAATGGTTTGAAGCCGAAAAAAGACTTAGTGCTTTTTTTATATTTCAAACCCTCCCCTGATATTTTATAGGCAGTAAATCTCTTAAGTGGATAATTACTGTTAAAAATTGTATCCGAGTTGATTTTCGATCATATGACAGAAAGAAAGCACAATCTTTATCGATAATTTATACTAATTGAGAGACCCGAATTGATTTGAGTTATGCCACTGGGGTAGGAGCTACCTAACCTCATTAGAACAATACGGATACAGCCCTTCCATTTGAAATCAATGCTTTTATCCAATTAGACTCGGCTTCATCATCAAGTACCTTACAGTGGCATACCAAGGGCATTTATTCACAGCATGATACAGTGGCGGACCCAGAAGGGGGGGACAAGGCCCCCCCTTGTCCCCCCCCCCTTGTCCCCCTAACGCAATTTGTCCCCCTAACGCAATTTTTCTTTAATTAAACTTGCTCCTAACGCAAGTTTATCAGATCAACCTATTTGGCGCCCCCCCCCCCCTAAGAAAAATCCTGGATCCTGGCATGATACAGTAAAAATAAGACAAAATAAAAAATCAGATTGCATTTTACAGCATTATTCAATAGGATGATGTCATTCCTCTCCAGGGACTACTTTAAGAGTAATTTAAATGTAAGTGATAACTGGGAAACCCCCTTTCGATCTGTTAATAGTGAAAGGACGAGGCCAAAATTGTTTCTGATGCCAATGCTGATTCTACATCTACACGGTTATCGTGGTATGATTCCCGATTCCGATCTTAGCCAAATTTAGTGTCCTTTATTATCACAATACATGTTTATCTACACTTAATGGCTAGAATATAGAATTTGTTTCATTTGATCTGCTTATTTTTCTTATTTCTACATTAAGAAAAGAAATTTGTTATGAGAAAAGAACCTAGTTACCTTCACTTTACATTTTGTTCATCAAATTTGGGTACAGTTTCGTGTTCCCTATTTTTATCCATTTTAATAATAATTACATGCTTATTTTAAAATATCATCAATTTTCTTTAAAAGTAGTTTGAGACTGAAATACAAAAACCATCAAAATAACGAAGCACCAGCAACTAGACATAAAAAACTAAGGTAGTAAAAAAACACGAAAAACCTTTAGGGAAATATATTCAACAAACAACCTTATCAACACTGCCCGGGATTCAACTCTAAAGTAAGATAGAACTCGAAGTGGCAAAATTTTAAGCCTCTGAGGTTAACCTTATAGGGTACTAGAATGTCATTGTAAGAGGGAACATATTTTTAAAAGAATTAAAAAATAAGGGCTTAAGCAGATGAATTCGTTCTATTCGTAAGTATTAGTAATTCTAAAACTTGAACTTTGCAGGATCAAAATCTTACATACCAAATAATAGATTAGCCTTAGATCCTGGCAGAAATTATGATAAATAATTTCTTAGACCACACTGCCTTTCTATTTACAATTAAAACGGATTGAAAATTATAGAAAAACGGGTGCAGTATTTTAATAATACATTGGAAAAATAAAAAAAAATCGTTTTTAACTGGTAAATTATAAAGGTTCAAATTTTTCGGCTTCGAGTCAGTAATATCCAAATTAGACTGCGCAGCCACCAGAAGTATTACATTAAACCTGTTTTCCTGTAAATTTTTTATTTCATTATAACAGAAATTATGAATTTAGCGTCCCACTCTAAATGACGCAGACAACTCTTCAATTCTAAATTAGGACAATTTAGACTGCATCCACCTCATTCATAATTCACAATACTCTGCTCCTACAAAAAAAAAAAGCTTGTCTGGAAACCCTTGAAACGAAGGAGGGTTTTGTTGTGCCTCCCGTTTTACAAAAAATGCAATAACAAACCCTCGGACGGTAAGTATTTTCCCCAAACATTACTTCCCATTCAGAGTACGGCCGCCTCGAGCGGTTTCTGAGCCCATCCCTATTTTGTCCCCCATTCGTTGCGTTACTTCCAGATACGAAAGAACTTTTGTCCCCTTCATTACAGAAAAAATGAATAAAATGTCCCGCTAGTTTCTCTCTTTTCTTTAGCTGATAGGGTCGACCAGGTTCTTGCACTCATTTGCTTGTCCCTTTTCTCTTTTTTTTTTGTTTCAGTTCCCCCTGTAATTCTTAAATATTTTATATTTCGTTCTCTTTTTTTGGTGCTTATTTATTTATTTTTGTCCCCTCCCCCCTCTTTATTGACCAGTTTTTAATCTTTTCAAACTCTTTTATTGACTTCGTGTAGTTGAATTATTGACATTTTTTTAGCGTCCCTTTTAATTTTTATGTATTTATGTCTCGTTCTCGTTTGTATTTATTCGCTTGATTTGCCCCTCCCCCCCCCCCTTTTTTATGTCCCTTTTAATCCTTTTTCTGATTTGTATTTTTGTACGTTCGGTTGGGTAATGTTTTATCGTTTTAACTTTTTTTCTTTACTTTTTACAGTATAATTATTGACTTTTAAATGGTTGTTCATTACGATTTTTCTTTTTTGTTGTTGTTTTTTGAATTTTTGCCAGTTTTAGTGCAACCATATGATTTTTAAACTCAAAAGACCGAATTCGGCCCTTTCTGTGCTTGTGGTAGATTTTTAAAAATAAATATCTTATCTTATAAGTAACTATAAATATGGTCTACAAAATAAATTATCTCCAGTCTGACAATACAACGAGATATAAATGGAAAGAAAAGTTGACCAAAGAATCATTTTGAAAACAGAAAAAAACTTCGATTTTGATTTTAGGAAAATCTTAATTTTTCGATTCCTAATTACGATTGAATTCCCTATAAACCATTTTTAACCATATAGTTAGTATTCAAAACCCACACACACCGAATAATAAAATGAAAGTGTTGTACTTTGTTCAGTTTAACATTCAAAGTATTTCACATCTGAGTACTAGGTATGAAGCTCTGATACTAATTATGAAGCTAAGATATTGACTTAACAAGGTTATACGCCGTCTTGTTAATTATAGTAGCAATATATACAACTAAAAAAAAGAGTAATACCTTTTTTATGGTTTCAATTTCCTTCGTCAACCTTAGTATTTCTTCTTGAGCAGCTCGTTTATCGTTGACTGCTGTTTTGATTTTATCATTGGCTGACGCAACTTCTTCATTGAGTGTTGATTTTTGTCTATTTGCTACCCTAAGTTCGTCTTTCACCTTCGTCAGCTCATTTTTTAGATCTTTCATTGCTTCCACCTTCTTTTGTTCTGCTTCCAACAAAGCTTGCAACCTCTCATTTTCTTTACTTTTACTTTCTTCGATTACTTTAGTTGTTATGTCTTTCTCCTTAATGGTGCCCTCAAGTCTTTGTACATTTGATTGCAATTCAGCAATTTTCGTGGCCAGACTATTTATTTCTCTATTCTTTTCTGCTACCTCCTGTGCTGCACGTCTTTTCTCTTCACGTAGGAAATGATGGGTTTCCTTGGACGTTTCAAGCCTTTTGTCGCGGGACATTATGTCAAACTTTGCAGCAGATAGTTCAGATGACAATCTCTCAACATCCTTTCTCAACTTTAATAATTCAGCATTTCCTTTTTTCTCAGCTTCATTTTTCTGCTCTTTCCGGCTTAGTATTTGTTCTGAAACATTAAAAAGTACAAGTAAATAGCATGTAAAAACTGGATATTACTTTGAAGGCTGAAAAAAAAAATGTTAATTAAAGTACTAGCTGCATAACCCGCAATGCATTTTTCATCTGAGATGCATTAATCTCCATTATAAAGGAAATTTCGTTCCGTGAATGAAGAGTCACGACCCGGTAAGGAACTGACAACTAAAAAGTATACAAAAACTGATGGCTTTTGAGGACAACTTTTGTGGCACCATATAATTGCCGAAAATATGCCACAGATATACCGTCGGGTCAAGCAAGGTAGGCAGTTGTTTCTTTGTCCAAATATGCGCTTTTGATCTAGTTACTTTTTCTAGTCGTCAAACGAAGTTTTTCGTCGGTTTCCCTCAACTCAATTTCATCTTGAAAAGTCGAACAAGCATAACAACCCTCTAACTCTGAACGCTAACATCTATCTTATTAGATGTCAACTACAAGCCTATAGCCAACTCAAGTTAGTAACAGCCAAGTAAGGAGCAATTCTCACCCTATAGAGTTGAAATCAAATTACACAATTTTGAAGAAAAAGAATTTTGAACGATTGGCCTAGAGGACCCCACCCCCCTCGCGAAAAAAAAAAGTTAAAAAGCACATTTTATTCTTATCGAGAAACATTTCTCAACAACCTTCCAAGCACGAAAAAAAGTAAACATAAAGTAGCACAATATTTTCAATTTATCTTTGGCGCATTTCATGGGATAGGGGGGTCTAATCCCTTACCATCCCATCAGGGGTGCTACATTACAAGTTATTCACGTGTATAAAACAGGCAAACAATATGAACAATTTAGGAAAATGAGCAAGATCCTTTAGGGAGATACAGGCAAGAATTCTTCCTTCCCTCCCTTAAGTAAGCACCAGAAAGGGATGGCGTAAGATAAATTAAAAACTGATTGTTATTAGAGCATGCCTATGGTTCACTACGCTATTTTTGCTCTGATATTACGACTGAAATCGCCCAAAAGAGATGTATGAGGGCTCAGTTTAATGAAATGTGTGAACCTGTTAGTTTAAAAATGGATTCCGCAACGCGGCAGCGTTACTTCCCATCGGCATATATTAAAAAAGAGACCCAAGCGCCCATCTATTTTGGATCATATGCTCCACTACTTTTCATGTCAAATAAGGAAGTCGAGTCAGTCAAGACAAACAAGTAAGACAAGCGTCGAATAAGAAAATAAAATGGAGACCAGTTGAATATTTTGTTTGGGAACCAAGCCTTATTAAGAGCACTAGAGCGGTGGCGTCGCTATATGGTTGTCGTACATGACATTCAAATGAGAGGAAAATGTATAGCTTAAGATTGAAATATCAGCCGAAAAATTGATTAGTATCCAGGTTGCAGCAGTAGCAGCAACATAATCGAGATCGAAAAAAGGTCCATTGTGGCCAAAGTTAAAAAACGAGTTTTTAAAGATGATCTCAATTGCGAAAGGTTTTTCATGCAGTATTATTTTGGAAATTGTATTTTTTATTCAGATTCAACTGAATAGTAACTGTAGCTACGAAAAGAAAATTTTGAGAACTTAAAGAAAAACCCAAACTAACCGTTCGTGAAACAACAGAAAGAAAACGGAAGTCAAACAATATTACCTCTTTTATGAGACCTGGGCGAGACACTTGATCCTATGGACACGGATTAAGTAGAAAATGATTTAACGCTACATAAAACAAAATCAGTCTCCGATAAAATTGAACCTGTTTCCAAAATATAAAATTAGCCAACAGTCCGAAAAGCGAGTCCGGTACTTATGTATTATACAGCCAACATTCAAGTTTACGATGTATAAAACTCGAGAACAAATTGGTTTTATCTGTCTGTATTAAGAAATAATTAGCTTACGCTCAGTGGAAAACAAAGTGGTGGTTGACAGAATACACTGAAATTATATAACTTGGGCTACATATTTGCACAAAAGGGGGGGGGATAGGTTAAGTTACCAACACCCTACCCCCTAATGTGCAAATATATAGCCCGAATTTGTTTCTAAAGTATTATATTTTCACCATGTTTTGGTATTTTTCATTATGATTAACCTAACTTCACTTCTTGAGTGTTAGCGATAAAATTCATAAGTACCCGAGTCCTTCAATTATAAAATAGTTTTTTAATAAAAAATTATATATTGCAACCAGAGAAGCGAATAGAATATGCTTCTGAACTTAAAAGTAAAAACAGTATCAGATTAGCTGTCAAAACGCTAGCACTTCAAATGAAATATTGCATGAATGAATAGCCCTTTTAAGTTCGGCTAGGTTACAGCAGTCGGCAAAGAGGGACTGGGAAGCATATATTTTGTCTATCTAGTTTCATCACCCTAAAAAATTTTCCACATAAGTTTAAACTTATAGACGAATTGTAGGCCCATGTCTACTTTTCAGCTTATATTTTGGTCAAGGCTTTACTCAAGTGAGTTTTACCCCGCTTTTGAACTTGGTTTAGTCTTTGTTCACTAATTTTCACAGTATTTTGTTACCCTAAGAATCAAAAAGAAAAACCATCACTTAGTGATGTTTTTTTTATAATTTAATACATTCTGATTGGAATTGGAAATGGAATTTTCTATTTCTTTTTTTTTTCAGTGCCTAGAAAAAAAATCTCACCATTTACACTTGTCTGGACCCTTCTTTACACTCATCAGGTTAATCGAAATAATAGTGACTTATCCATAATCAACTTCAAATGGCGATTCTTTTACAATTGACAGTTTTTTGTAATACGTTTTTAAATGATCAGTTAACATAAGTAGAGTCTGTTCTTTACTAGGTTGCCCCTAAGGTGAGAACCATTATAGTTCATTTTCATAAAAGATTCAAAAGCAAAACCTTGTATTTATGTAAGAATTTACCTGATTTTAACTGCATTTCCTTTTCTAAACAATTCACTTTTTCTTTCAATGTTTTGGATTCTTCACATGATCGTAAAAGCTGATCTGACAGGTCATCAATTTTTTCTTTTAGTTTCTCTTCAATGTCGGATGACTTCTGGGAAGACATAGAGGAGCTAAGATCATTCATGCTTCTTTGAAGTATTTCAACCTCAACTTTTAACTTATGACATTGCGAGCTACACGTCACATACTTTTCTGTCACCGACTCCTTTTGGGCTTCTAGATCTTTGACACGGATTTTGAGCTCCTTGTTTTCTTCACCGAGAATTTCTATGACTTGATGTTGAGCATCTTTGTCTGACAATTCACTATCCATGTCCTGGACAAGTGATTCCTTTTCCGCAATCACAAATTCTAGTTCTTCATTCAATTCTTCCATCTAAAATGTTAAATGGGAGAGTAATTGAACCATTCGGTCGACTTGACCTAGTTCATAAAATAAACAGTTTAGAACATCAGGGAAGTGATGTCACAATGGTAATTTTGGCAAAGAAAGGGGGTCTGATTCCTGAAAAAATGCGGCGTAAGGAGGGAATATTAGGATTCTCAATCATCTTAATTTTGCCCGTCCTCGTACACAAGCATGGCGTTTAGACCAAAAAAAAAGAGAATTATTTATCATAAAAAAAGGATAAATAAAGCCTAAACGATGCATAAAAACGAAATAAAACACACCAATAAATAGAACGAAAGAGACGACGGAAAATGTATGTTTTCAGATTCCCTTGAGACAAAGGGAAAAAACTATGATGAAGAAAATGACGAAGTGGCTTTGAACTGCTGAGCGATTTTAGAGACTCTAATGCCCCAGCTCCCCCCCCCAAAAAAAGGGGTTCTAAGGGAAATTTCCAAATAATTTTTCGAAATTTTTTCCGTGAATATAATTAGCCGGTCCATCCGAAATATCTATTTCTGAAGATTTTGACAAAATCAAAAATTAAATTTGTACTTTTTCCTAATGTTTACGAGATTTCATAAAGAATTAAACAATGCACTTTGGATTACTGTTTTTCGAGGTGTCTAGACAGTTGTGTTAGCACTGTTTTTGCGTCACTGATCTTACAGTCATTTCCAGAAGTATTATTGCAGTCTTTTTTTCTCCTTTTTTTATGTCATCTGAAAGTACAATTATTTTATCTAGTATTTCAACGAACTTTTCTTTTTTAATAGGAAAATATTTATGAATTGAAACTGTCGAAAAAAGTGGAAGGAGGATGACTAGATTTACCTTAAGGCGGAGTCTTGAGATTTGTCCCTAGGGCCCTGACTTCGTTCTAAACAGCTCTTTATGAAAGAACACACCCATAAAAAGTTAGAACCATGGAAACTCTCTCTTATCTCTCTTGCGCTCTTATCTCTCTCTCTCTTGTGCTCTTATCTCTCTCTCTCTTGTGCTCTTATCTCTCTCTTGCGCTCGTGCCTCTCCTTTATTTTCTTATCTCTCTTTTGCTCTATTGTCTTTATCTTGCTCTCTTGTCTCGTTTCTTGCTCTCTCGTCTCTTGCCCTCTCTTGCCTCTTCTTCTCTCCATTCTCAACATGTACTTTATTTCTCTCTCTCTTCTCCTTCTTCTCTCTGACTCCCTTTCCACTCTTATCCCTCTTCTGTCTGACTAACTATTCTCTATGGCTTATCCTCCCTCTTTTTTCTGGCACCATATGACTCTTCTCAAACTCCCTCTTATTTCCGTCTCACCTTTATGTCTGTCTCCGGCTTCTCCCTCACTTCCTATCAATTTTCTCTATGCCCCTATATCTCGCTCTTTCTTTTTCTGTCACTCTAGAAAAACCTCAGATCGACAATTATCTCCTAAACATTCTCTTTATATGAGCATTGAAGATTCAGTTTGCTTACCTTTTTCATCAATATGCCGTTTTGAGTTCTCTGATTATTCAGTTCATCTTCTGCTGCTTCAAGCTTGGCTTTTAGCTCATTGCTTCGAAATTCTACGACAGAAGGTGTGGGCCCCGATGCAATACTAGTATCTAAAATGCTTCTTCGAGATGTTTTGTATCGTCTGATGTCGTCTTCGTATTTTTCTTGAAGTTTTTTATGTTGAGATGTTTCGTAGTCCAAATTCTTCCGAAGAGCGACTAGACTCTCTTCGGCTTTCACCTTCTCTTCCTCCAAAATACAGCATTTTTCTCTGTAGAACTGTAATAATCAACAAAGTGTTAATACTTATTGTGTATTCACTTGACTCATCGACTAACAGTGCGTATGGATAGTGCTATAGTTAAAAGCTCAAAGTCCTAAAATAACAAATCTTTCTTTAATTTTAATTTAAACGAAACTAAACCAATTCAAACAAGTCAATAAAAGGTTATCAAACTCGAACCTTTAAATAAAGTACTTTTGATACAAAATTGCAGGTTTTTTTTTTGTAATCTGATTAATGAAAAAATATATGGTAGAAAATAAAAACGAGAATTATCATATAAAGAAATTAACAATAGAGGGAAGAAAGGAGAGCATTAATAGGCAAAAACAAGACGACTTCAATAGCAAATTAAAGTCAGAAAATTCCGTAACAAGCTATAATATTAAAAAAAAAAATTATCTTAGTAGAAAATAAAAATGAGAACTATCGTATAAAAAAAGTAAAAATAGAAAGAAGATAGGAGAAAATGAATAGGCAAAAATAAGACGACTTCAATAACAAAATTAAAGTCAGGAAATCAAGAAACAAGGTATAAGGCTAAACTAAAACAAACGAAGTAAAAGGAATTATTTATGTCACCAAATAAAGCTAGTTAGAGATATATCAGTGGCCGTGAGATATCTATCGTAAACAGAAATTTGGTATTGATACCTGGGACAATCCAGATAACACAGAGAATTATCTTATAGCAAAACCTCTGACAATCTTTTCCCCAGCCAAAAAAAAATAATCCCAACATACATGGAGAATGACGGTGGCAGTGTACTAAAATAAACATACATTTTCTACAAAATTTTCACTTTGGTAGACAGTAAGACGAAGGAACAAGTAATAAGAAGTTATTTGTTCACATAAAAAGTGAACGAATAGTAGTAAGCTGGATTTTTATTTATGAAACAAAAAACGTGCAAATTAATAGCACTGATCAGCGCAGTTAAACCCTTTTTCATGGATATTACTCGGCGTCTTTATGCTGTAGTTCTTAAACAAAGGCAGCTAGGAAATTAATTGCACTTCAAATACACATTTTAACAATAACATACACCAAGTCTTTCTATAGACTACAGTTTTCATGTAATTTGTTACACAGTGTACTTAGGTTCTAGGGTGGGCTTATGAATAAACTGCTCTGTGTATTTAAATTCATCATAAGAAATTTTATCAGAATGACGCTAAAATTTGTAGCTACATTCATTAATAACGGACCAAAAAAAGAATGACTTTTCCACTTAGTGGCGAACAAGACTAACTTCATAAATGGGAGGGGCGAGGGGGCTCGCCTCACTAGTGTAACTTCCCATAGTGGAATGCTTAAGATGTCGAAAGCTTGGTGGAACGTACATTAGACAGTACCGGTTCTGGCCTCTCTTGCGCCTAGGGTAAAATCTTGATTAGAGTCCCCCCTGTCCCCCATAAAATTTTCAGGTCAAATATTAACATAATTTTCATTTATCACTCATTACTCATTCCCAAAATCATATTTGTGATTGTTTTCTTTAATAAAAACTACAAAAAAAATTATTTCATTCGTATAATAATCCTTCATTCATTTTGTTGCACTTGTAGCAATCATTTCAAGCTTTGGTGCTTTTTATTGTTCAGGAGTTAGTATAACAAACGCTATCCCGATTTCGGATCCTGTAGGGTGGTCTTGACAGGATTTTAGGGGGCCTACAAAAAGAGGGACTTGTATTCAACAATAAATCCAAAACAAGACTTTTAAAGAGAGACAATTGAGCTTAATAACAATAAGTGCTTTAAAAAAGCCGAGATCTATAGACTAAAGATAAAATTGATATAGAGTGTGGGATTTCAACCGCAACGGGCATACAGACTTGCATTCTAATCGCTTTTTAATAGATTTTTAAGATCGGTAATAAAAAGAGGTAATATGGAAATTTATGCTAAGGCACAATAATATAAATACAACTAAGACATGTTAGTCAAGTGACATCATTACAACCAACCTAAAAACTGCTAGATGGTGTTGATTGCATTCCTATGAGAAACTGACTTAGGTTTTTATACTTGATTTCAACTGAAGTTATGCTATGGATTGGAACACGCGGTATTTGGTTCAACTCAGGTGACGTCTGATTATTTTATTTCACATATCTTGTGTTAAGATTTGTTTTTGAAAACAATAGAACTCGTTAAATTCAAACTCAAGGATTTTTCACCTTGTGCAAGAGTAGAATACAGCTGTAAGATGGTTATGTCTGCAATCTGAATTATTGAGCAAGGGTCTTGCCATCTCTTCTTTAGGGACATGATTCTACATAATTGACGCTACCAGAAAGTTTGTAATAGTGTCAAGTGTTGCCAGTCCCTATTGCAGATTACTTTGAACTAAATGGCTGATCGTTGTCTAAAATGACAGCTAAAAGCTACAGTCAGCCTTGTGTTCGAAAAGTTCAGTGGCAACGAGTCCATTCCAAACCAAGTTTCAGTAATGATACTCAATTCAATTTGATAAAACACAAATACATCCACCTAGCTGAATCTTTCCAGGAGGAAACTAAAAAATATAACTGAATTTATATTAATAGATATAAGAATGGGGGTAACATCCCCACTCTTATACTAACCTCTTGATGAATTCTAAGAGAGCAAGGGTGACTACGTTTTAAAGTGGTGGGTCTTCCTGATAAAGAGAAATTAAGGAAATAGAATCAAAAGTTTAGGCACAAGCTTAAATCTTGCTATAAACAAGTGTCCAAGTCTTTAGATTATAGCAATAACTGGCTTCATAAACTTAAATTTTCCTTCTCAAGAACCATATTGGATATTACTTAAGTGCAAAACAAACTTGAGCCGGCTATCTTGAAAAAAAAAACTATACATAACTAGATCCTAATGCAAACATAAAAATATACCAATAAAATATTAACCGGCTCATCGGAAAAATGTAGCTTCTTTCGCTCACCTGTACTTTATGAAAAACAAGAATATACAGTTATTTTTAGTGATACTGCTTGCTGGCTTGACTAATAAACACATTAAATGGTCATCTATAAAGTTTGTTCCCTTCACATATGTACACTATATATATCACTAACATTTCATCGGAAACGAAGTAGTTAATTTTTTCCCGTCGAGAAAAGAGAGAAAACGAGGAACTGAAAAACGGGCAATCAAGAGAAGAGGATGAAAAAAATCATTTCTTCCAAGAAGTCCACTGCTCTTGTGGAGACAAACCTTTCTTTTGTAAATACGTGGGCAATTTAGTAGAATTGAAGTTTCATGTGTTTGGTCTATCCAAGGGATAAGAACAAGCCAACTAGTTCATCCTACATAAACTGAATGTAACTGGATCACTTTGTTCCTAAGAAGTGACATGTGACACCTCATCTCCGAGCCTTATGACAACCATTTCTCTTAAATGTCTCGCATACCTTCCAGGTAATTCTTCAGTGTCAAAGATACTGTGTCGTAATTAGCTAAACTCATCACTTTTGCCTCAGATGCCCAAAGTTCCGACTTTAATGAAATTCTTCCGCCTCTCGCACACTCCTAAATTGAGCAATAACAACATAACTTTGTGTTGCCCTTTTTACACCTTTCATATGAACACTATTACTAAATCCTTCGTAACCTCATCATTCGCTCCTAAATTTAGCAAGGACGCCATGAGCTTGCGTTACTCTACTTTCTATATATTTTATACAACCTCCACACTTAAGGCATAGCACAATACGAGTGAAAAAATTTATACTTCTTCCATCTGTTCCTCACCAAAGTTCATGGCTAAGTCCAAAGTTCATCACTAATTTCTTATCTAGTAAAATATCATCAAGAATCCCATACAAAGGAAGGACTTTGATAATTCCTTGGCTATCTGCTGGCTCAAAAGCCAATTCAGAATCAACGAAAATCAACCACTGTAAATGATCTGTAAATCTAAACGTTCTTCTATGATATTACGAAAGATAGATGCCTTCTATACATTCTTAACTTTTTCTGATATCAGTCTGTTCTGTCACTTAGCACCGTGCCGACTATATCACGAACACTAACTATTGTAAGTATGTCATTAATATTTAACAATTATTAAATTAACTAATAATTAATGAGTAAAATCGAGTTTTCAAATATTCCAGGATTTTTTTCTTCTGCCACAAGTTTTTTTTCTCTTTTAAAAGAGCGCACCGATTTACTGTATATGTACTTTATCCACACTTTTTTTTCCATTCCTAATTATACTGCATCCTTTTTGGATGCTGCCGTTTCATTTAGCTACTCTTTTTGATATAGTACAATGTAATGTATTCTAGATCCTTCAGTCACAAAATGTATTGTATGCGTACTTTTATCGTTGTGTGACCCCCTGAGGTATTTAACGGACAAATTGTGATATAAGGAGGAGTGATTGTTTTTGTTTTTTTTATCTATTTAGGTGGTCCTGCATCATATTTGAGCTGGAATCATTGAACAATTTCAATCTGTATGATCGGCGGGCCAAAGAAGGTCCCTGATCCCGGGGTTTCCCAGTGGCCATGTGTCAGTGGTAACTTCGGCTGGGGCTAATGATCTTACTTTAATCAAATATCAATGAATAATTGCTATAAGTATACTTTTATGATACTGTTCGGCAATTTCATGCTTTTTATGTGAGACTTAAATCTTCCCGCCAAAACTTTAAAATTTACATCCAGCAACTCCTTTATATATAGTGTGTCCAGTAAACCCTTCAGTGAGAAAACTTGTTTTATACTTACTTTTATTTTTGGTTAGTCGCCTAGGATATCTAACAGACAAATTGAAAAATAAAACTGAGTTATCACCAGTGACAAAATGAGTCATACACGAATTTTATTTTTGGATGTTCACCCAGGATATTTAACAGATAAATTAAGAAACCAAAAATAAGGGACCATTCTCCCTCATAATGTTTAACGATGTTGCAATTTATTTGAGCCGGAATCATGGAAGGATTCCAATCTATGTGATCAGCAGACCAAAGAAGGTCCGTGGCCACCGCCTTTACCAGTGGCAGCTTTGTTTGGGGATCGTGATCTTAACTTGACCAAATCTCAATAGCCAGATGCCATAAATACACCTTTATGACACTGTTTGGCACTTTCATGCTTTTGGTGGTGGAATTCATTCTTCCAACCAAAATTCAGATTTTAAAATTAAGCAACTCTTTCTAAAATAGTGTGGTCAGTAAGCCTTTGAGTGACAAAGTGTGTTTATATACACTATTATTGTTGGTTAATCGCCTAAGATGTCTAAAAGACTAACAGAAAATAAACTCAAGCGATAGTCATTCACCAAGTGTCTTATACAGGTACTTTTATTTTTGAGGTGGTCACACAGAATATTTAACAGACAAATTAAGAAATAAGAGTTATTGATCATTGTACCTCATAATTTTCGATGGCTTCCTTGACCTTTCCGGAATATATTTTCGAAAAGTCGTCTTTCAAATGTCGAATCTTCTCAAGGGCTAAAGAATCATTAGCGGCTCTATTCAGCTGCTCCCTTTCCAATGCACTTGCAAGTCTCTATAAGATAAAATTACACTTCAAATGAACGCGGGATTTTCGAAATTCGAATGTGTTAAATTTAACAAAAAAATTGAACTCCAATAGGACTGAAAACAGTAACAGTAATCTTTATTTTGTAATGGTTTATTTTCTTTTCTTTTGAATACCGAAGCCATAAGACAGAAAAGCTTAAATTTCTTTAAAACAAATACATCTAAGAGCATTTCCAACGATAGTTAAATATAAGCGTAAAAGGCGAGGGTTTATGAAGTAGTAGCTCCTTCATAAATAAGATAACCTAAATATGATATTAAAAACGAGCCAAAATCGGGTGTACAAAAAGTACAGAGCAACTGTTAAAATTTAAACAGCCAATACCATTTTAAGTACATAAAAGGAAAGGGGACACCCATTCCAATATCCTACCTCTCTCCATTTCCCCTTTACGGTATAGATAATACTCCAAGAGTGAATGTTCTAACACATGAGCAATATGATAAAATTAGAAAGTTGTATCATAATAGTTTGAATGTTATAGGGTTCATTTAATTGTATTCAGTCATTCTTAGTTATACATTTAGTCATACTTTAAACAGTAAATTTTTCTGTTCGTATTTTCTTTAAAGACAATCGGTGAACAACTAACTTCCAATTAGCAGCCGACCCTCTCTGTAGCATTCAAGAAAGTATTACCCATAATTGAGGAATAGAGAGGGGAGAGGCAGTCCCCCTCCTACCATACACTGTATAATTCATATTCGCTTTAAGTAGTAACATCGTTCTTTATTTTTTTTCAAAGTCAATTTCGTTTTGTTTTCTTAAATAAACATTTAAGTGTCACAATGAAAAGAATAAAGGTTTAGGACAAATACCAAGCAGCTTTTTAAAACTCTTCATACAAAAACCTTCTTTTTTTTGTCCTGGTATATTCTAAGTACTTAACTTTTTACAGGGGGTATCAACACAGATACAAGTTACCCATGATAACACCTTGAGTGTGCTGGGGGGGCGGGGGATTTTGGGGGGTAAAAAAACTTCTTTTCATGGGATTCAAAGAATGGACCAATTTCGGAGGGTTGGCCTTAATAACTTGGACTCAGTCAACAATACCGCCCGAAAGAAAATATGGACCATTCAGAATTTGTGTTATTATCCTTACTCCTATGGCCCATTAGCAGTAAAAATAAAAACAAGAGACAAACCTGCATTTCAATAGAAGCCTCCCGACGCTGTTTTTCCAACTGTGAATTCTTTTGACGTAGTTTTTTTATTTCTTCATCTTTTTGGCGGGACTTTCTTACTTCAGCGCTTATTCTGCTCGCATAATCAACGGCATTTTGATTTGGAGTCTTCTCTGTACTTTCACTAAAACAAATTCAAATATTTCGTTGGCAGAACCTTGATAGGACCTTCAAGCAACAAGGCAATGTAAAATTCAATTTTCGCCATGAAACTATACATGTCGAGAACAAACGAGAAACAGAAAACAAAGCGGAGAGGAAATACAATATTTGGAAGGTCTGACAACTGAAGAGGCTATTGTGCTGTTGAATTTGCCGCAGTTGAATTTTGCTAGAACCAATAATCGCTTAGATTATTATTTACTAGTCTAGCTGTCTTGCGCTGCTTTAATCTTAAAAGAACGGAGCTTAAAGAAAAATAGCCCTACCCCCCCCCCCCAGAGAATCCCGCCTCCAAAAGAAATTCTTACCCGCGGTTGATACTCCCATGACAAATTCCCCCCTTCCCTGCGGGAAAATTTCCCCCTGCGTTTTAATAACGATTGCATTGTTAAATTTAAAAGAATTTTAAATGTTTCCACCCAGAAAACTTTTTCCATGGACGATTCTCGTCTCGGTAAATCTTAACACCGTTAAGACGGGAAAATGTGCTAATCAAATTCATTTTAATATTGAAAATTCCCTGATTTTTTCAAAAACTATTTTTTTCCAAACGTTTTCACAATAAATTTAATCCCAGACTGAATAAAGTTGTCTTTTACCCTACATTAATGTGAAGTAACTAATTAATTCATTTTGAATATTACATATGCAAAAAGTCATAAAAAGATTCAAAAGTCAAATTGATTTTAATTTGGAAAATTCTCCTTCCTTCCTCCCTTCATCCCCATCCCCACGAAAAATTTCCCCAAATGTAAAATAAAGTAGTGTTTTTAAATTTGAAAAGTATTGGTGAATACCAAATTCAGAAAGATCGCTTTAAAAAAAATTTTATAATTCCGGAAGCGTGTTGGATGACAGAATTCATAATTAACTAACACACAAAATGAATATACAGAAAATGTGAACAATCTGACCAAAAATTACTGTTAATTATTTGGGCCGAGGGATCTCCAATTTCAGTATGCGCGAAGAGAATTAAGAGGGGCTTGGGGGGGGGGGCGATTTTATACCCAATGCCTTCACAAGAGTGTATTCAACAGCCTCTTAAAGTTTCTTGCCGATCGGATGAACAGTGTAGTAATGCATAGAAGACACACAAACGGAGACACATACATTCAATTTTGTATGTATATACATTTGTATATACATTCAAATTGTTATTATATAGCTAGTTGTTCTTTTTTCGTCAAGATTCACGGCGCAAGGTCCTATGGTAGCTTGATGTCCCACAGAATGCGGAACATCGCAAGAAAACCCCAGCGGACACCGTTCAACCACGATGGTGTTAACAAAACGAACAACTGTGCTGCATTTGAAGATATCAAATTTCAAATTACATTCTATGCTTCATTTAGCGTCTATGATTAATATAAATTAAATTCAGCTGGATTTCGAACTTTATTAATTTCATCGCCAACTAAAACGTCATATATATGTCAAATTTAAGTAATAATGGAGAGGATTCCAAAAAACTATTGTTTAAAAAAGTAGCATTAAGAATTGGAAAGGTTTTAAGAAAAACGAAGAGGAGAAAACACAAATAATGACTTATTACACAATTATTTATAAAAAAAAAAACATTTTCTCAAACAAAAGTAAAAGACAGTGTCAAAAAGAATCAACAGGATTAGGAGTATATAAACGGTCAAAAATTTCAATGGACATAGACTATCTTAAAGAGAAAGGGGGTTGCTACGCCCAACCCTCCAATCGTGACAGTATAATGTGGTAGATATCGATACACCTCTAACGTTACCATTACCCACTACTTCTATAGAGGATAAAGATACATCCTTAAAATACATCTCAGCCCTTTCCCTTTACTATAGTATACCATTTCATTATTGGAACAAGGGATTTTTTTAATAACAGTCACACCTTGGAAGTGAAATATTCACAATGTTTTTACAAGTCCCCAACTTCTCGAAGTGCTACATTCTTTTTTGGATTCTGCTTTTAGATCGGACCTTCTCGCTTTCAAACTCGTGTATGAAATTGTTCTAAAGGGATCTTACCCTGTCTTATAGTAGTGCTGGATAACTCTAATTTATTGTTGGGGGTCATAACAGATGCGCCACATTCCAATCTGAAATTATCTTCTTTTTTAAGTTTATAAAAACTTTCCAACTTGGTTCTTTTAAATTATTTAAAACGCAAAAATTAAAGTGAGAATAAATTAATAGAGGCACATTTCGAAATATAATAAATATAATTTTGTATTAGACTCATAACTCAATAGCAAATAAAAGAAATGTTTAGTTAGACTATGCTGGAAACAAACAATTGGACATCAGCAAAAAATATCTTTACAAATTCTGCTTTACGTTTGGTGCAAGACTCCATGGACCAAGAATATTATTGAAATTAGTTTATAACTGAAGTAGTAAATAAAGAAGCTTACCTTTCCACTTGAACATTAACTGCAACTAAAGTCTTTCTCCTGGGCTTGACATTTTCTTTAAGTTTTGCAGGACTTAGCACGTCATTCAAACTTCTAAAGGCAAGAAAGAAAAAATTAACTAAAAAATAAAGACAACTTTTAGCAACAATTCCTTTTTTTAATTGGTTAAAGGAATCCATACAATTATGACAAAAGTAGCTAGTTAGAAAAAAAAAACAGATGCACATAATTGCGAAGTGTCTAATTCTAGAGAAAACCCGTTTATATCCTAAATAGAAAATACAACCAATGGTGTAGAACCAACTAAAAAGTCTGGCTATATCAGATGGTAGAGTGTCATAATCACAATCTAGGGAAAACGAGTTTGAGCAAGACATTAGGTTTTTTTTATCATCAATAAAAAGTAAATATTGAAAGCATATTCCTTTTTGGGTAAAAGCTGCAATTGTGAAGAAAAATCAACGTTATAAATTTTACGCACACAGGTGGGGAAAAAAAAATAGTTAAAGGAAGGGGGTATTTTTCTCCTCTTAGACAAAAATACTTGAGAATAAATATGTTCGTCTATGAGTCCAGACAAATTCAGCTTTCCCCCCCCCCCTTTTGCATGCAAGTCCAGTCAACATTGTCCGTCATGAGTTAACCCAAAAATCTCGACCATCCCTTTAGTTCTATGACTACCTTAGTTCTGCCCGAAGTTGGATGAATGGATGATAGAGTATCTATCAACAAGGGAAAAATGACATCATTTTTTATACATTCCTGAAAAAAGCCTATGCCAACTGTGCCTCTCACTGAGACTATGAACTGTCTTGGCGGTTTCTCCAATTAGCCATGAAGGGATGGCAACTTGATTTTGATTCAAAAATCAATGGAGATTTCGTTGTCCGTTGGTTGTTCGAGTCCGTTGATTTTTGAATTAAAATCAGTCATCAATTCATGGCTAATTGGAGAAAAAACTTAGACATTTGATGGTCTGAGTGAGAGGCACAGCTGGCATAAGCCTTTTTCAGGAAGGTATAAAAAATGATGTCATTTTTCCCTTGTTGATAGATAGTCTATCATCCATCCATCCATCCATCCATCCATCTTGGGAAAGAACTAACGTAGATAGTCACAGAACTTAAGGGATGATCGAGATTTCTCGGTTGATTCATGACGGACAATGTTGACTGGAGTTGTATGCAAAAGGGGGACTGAATTTGCTTGGACTCACAGGCCAACAAGTGACCGAAGGCTAATGGGCTCGCCTGCTTAGAATCTCAGGCAGACTACCGTGCTTTTGGGTTGACACATGACCAACAAGTCCCCTGGGCTCGCAGGCAAACGGGGAGACCTATAGTTTTCCAAGTTTTGGTAAACGGGGAGGGGACAAGGCCACTTCAAATTTTGCATTAGGAAAGGGAAGCAAAATAATTTTTCCCCTCCCCAATCCACGCCAGAGTATACGCCATAGATTTGTTTTCTGTATTGCCTGTCCTCCAAAAAGCTGAGCTGCTAATATTAAACAAAAAGCAGCCAAGTTCAAATCCAAAATTTTGAAAAGAAACTACAAAAAATCAGGTTAACTACAAGCATTAGAAAAACATGTGTGTGAAATATCAAAGCTAATTTTATTGAAAAGTGCTGTTTTCCCTCCAAAGCGAATTTTACTACAGCTGGTAAATTTGTAAAGATAGAAGTTTAAAAGCAAAACTTGCTTACGGTAATGAAGAAAGCAATAATTAAGAAGTAGTAAAGATGACAAAGAATAAAAACAAAATTATAATTTTATTTATTATTACAAATAATACAAAACACAGTGCTTGCTGCATGATTTAAGTTCCCCGTGAAACATACACTTTTGCGACAAGCCTACAGCTGTAAGTTGCAATAAAAGGAAAATATACTTACAATAATGAATTTAGTGGTTTTAGATCTATCCATCTATTGAAACCAGAATTACGATATTATTTCGGCTTTTTATTAAAAAACGATTTAAACTTGCTTATAAATACAAACAATTTCCAATTTTCTTATGTTCTCGAGCATTTTCAATACAAAGAATATTGTCAATCTAAGAAATTCAATTTAAAATAAGCAAGCTTCAAGAATATAATTCGGTTAATGGACAAAGCTGAATCATAACTATCCTACACTGAATCCAGCAAAAGTGTCGCCTTACTTTAAAACCACACAGGGAACATGAGCCTAAACAAAACAAAAAACTGGAAATAGCATATCACTAATAGCAAACTATATCGAAATATTAAATATATCTCTATACCTGAATATCAAAATACAGAATACAAAATCAGTAATCGAGCAAACAAGGAAAAAATTAGAAATATAGGATGGAAAGCCATAATGCAAACAAAGCAAACAAAGGAAAAATTAGAAATATAGGATGGAAAATCATGATGTAAACAAAGGAAAAATTAGAAGTGTAGGACGGAAAACCATGATGCAAACAAAGAAAAAATTAGAAATATAGGATGGAAAACCATGATGCAAACAAAGGAAAAATTAGAAATATAGGATGGAAAGCCATAATGCAAACAAAGCAAACAAAGGAAAAATTAGAAATATAGGATGGAAAATCATGATATAAACAAAGGAAAAATTAGAAATGTAGGACGGAAAACCATGATGCAAACAAAGCAAACAAAGGAAAAAATTAGAAATATAGGATGGGAAACCATGATGCAAACAAAGGAAAAATTAGAAATATAGGATTGAAAACCATGAAGATGAAACAGTAATGATTGGAGTGAAATTGTTCATAAACAATTGTACACTTTAATATTCAAAGATAAGCATATTCAACTGCAGCTGCTGCTGCCTCGTAGGCAGACTAATCCACATATAAAACTACCCTGTAGAAAATTATTGTTGGCCAATTATCCTTTTTTATTTTTATAAATTCTGTAATAATGATAATCAGCAACGAGACCATGACTAAAATTAGACATCGAATTTCAACATTACCAATACCCTTGGCAATTTTATACGCGTTAATTATATCAGTGCACTACCCACACTAAAGAAGGGAAAAGATTTGAAGTCTTGATATCAGGTAACATGAAAGGTTACAAAGGCAATAAACCATTACAGTCACTCTCCTATGACTCTCCTGATTATTAATCTTTAGTATCAGGCATAAACCAAATTGAGGAGCTATTTACTAAATGATGTAGGGCAAGGGATTAATAAAGTATTGACTTTATTTTCTTCTTTTTTTCTTAAATTAAGTAATGATAATGTTTTCTTTTCTTATCTGTCGTGCATTGCCCACTGGAACCTCAGATTTTTTAACTTCAAATGGCTCACCTTTAAAAACCTCAAATAGTTCCACTTGAAAGTAGCAGGGTCATTTATTTACAGAGGTCCATGCACTAAATAGATTATTCAGTAAGATTTGAAGCTTGCACAAGTAAATTATTCTAAGGACTTGCTTACGAGTAATAAAGTTAGGACACCGAGGGATAGGAGCTCTCCCTGGCACGATGACAAAATCGATAGTAATTTACACCCTTTGTCGCAGTCGTGGGTTGGTGGAAGTACTATTCGTAGCCAGTCTGAACCCCAACGGCGACCCTGTCGGAGAAAACCTGCAATGGGCTGAAGGTCTGTATTGACAGCGTTCATCCACGTCTTTGTTTTTCCGTCCCGGTGGAATTTCCAGTCTGGGAGGGACTTGCAGCGGAGTATTTTTCGCCAAAGATTCATCCAGTCTCCAGCACACATCGATGGACCAGAGCAGGTGACGGCAGAAGTTACTGCATTAACAGACAAGACTAGAAAATAACATCCAACACAGTATCAAACAGAGAAACTAAAGCTTTCCAGAAAAAAGGACACCACAATTTATCACTATTATGATTGGTCAACTAGTGAAGTCAACCTGACATTCTAGCAAAACAAAGATATTTTATGCTATAAAAATTAGCTGGTGATTATTTACCCTTCATTCCTAGTGAAAGTAAATCCAATAAACGGCAGATTCTTCTCCAATGTATCCTTAGAGTCTTTCTTGCAGAACCTTCCTTCTATAGAAGAGGTTGAACGGGGTTCACTATCGAAATGTTCAAAATTGGAAGTATCATCTCGACTGCTCACCACAGGAATGTATTCTGGAGTCACTACAAAAGAAAAACATATATAGAAACACCTAGGTATAATAAAGTACAACTGTTAGATTACTTTCTATGGAGACTTTCAAAGTCATTCAAGGCTTATAAGAAATTGCCTCTGGCCCAAAGTAATGCAAAAAAAATGGTTCTAGCGCTTCGCAACTCGTGAGGTAAAATGAAAACAATGCTCATCTTGAAAGGACGACATCGTCAACAGACACTTCGTAGATTACCCAGGCGAACGATTACTCTATGTCGTTTCAACGCCAAAGAGCTCAGAAGGAAATCCAGAGACTATGATTTCAGGGGTTTGTCACTTAATTATAGACAAAAATTAGTAATGCATCGTGCTACCATGAGCTTTACTCCAAAACTCCAGTTCCAAAAGCAAAAAAAGCGTATGTCCTATCAGGAAAAATCAAGCCGTTTAAATGATAAGAAATATTCTTTTCCTTTATTTCTAAACTCTTCTCCTAAAATTGATATTGCCGTTACAAGGGTAAACATCTGATAGCGAAAAAAAAAATGATAGTTGTCCTAGAAGCATTCCAAAACACGAGCGCTGCGGATTTCCTGCCAGAGTTGGCTTTTAGGAAAATTCCGAAAGCGAAGAATTCCCATAGTTAAAGCTGCTATTAAAACGGCGAGTACTTGCGAAAACAACAAAAAATAAATAACAAATAAATAAAAATGTAGAAAGCCCTATAAAATATGCCCTACAAACCTGTCAAACGACATAGATTAAAAAAAAAAAAAAAAAAAAAAAAAAAAAAAAAAAAAAAAAAAAAAAAACAATGCTTATACTATTTTGTGAATATTGAAACCTACTGACTGTCCCCATGGTCAATATAGCTTATTGCAACGAATTGTAACCAATTTCTGTTACTGACAAACAATAAAAAATTATCTTTGCGAAACAATTTTCGTTTCTCATTGAAATGAAAATACAAGTTTCTCTTGGAAGCAAGAAAGGTTTTCATTGGCTGTCTTTGGCTATATTGAACACTGGGTGTATAATGAGGAATGCTAGCTGGGTGAAATGACATCGTGTATGCTTGTTGTCAGAGCTGAGAGTAGCGAACAGTGGCAAATTATACAGGTTCATTTATAAAGCTGTAAATCTTAAATTAGTTCTTGGTAAGAAATCATCTGCAATGTTTTAGCCGACCTCGCATATTTATTATCTCGAATACAGAGCAAAACACTTCATACCAGAGATCATATTTCTTTAGAGCCAGTGCGGTACTTTAGCCAAAAAACTTCTCATTACATCAGTTCACTCAATGCTCTCAATCAGATAACATATTATTGTACGATCCAGTAAAATAATTTAAGTGAACCGAACCATACAGCTTCTTTGCTAGTGCTTGCTAATTTGTGAGATGGAAAAAAGTAAGAAATGACAAATTGACTTGGAATCGACTCAGGACTCAACAAATTCTATGACCATACATAAATCCATTCAAAATCTTGCAGCTAGTGTACAACAGATTTTATTAACTGTTAAAATTATTTTAGATAACGTAAAGGGTCTAAGAAATGAAATAATAGAAATTAGATCCGAGATAAGCAGTGTATCCTCCAGTACCCTAAACTTGGAATGCTCAAGTCGAGCACATGTTGATGTTATTACAAAGCTAAAAGAGGAGGTTAAAGACCTATTATCCAGTAAGTCTCTTGACAATTCTAGACTTGGGTCACTTTCAAGAAAAAGTGCTGGTTTTAGAAACTCATGAACGACGGAAAAATATTATTTCATGGAACTTAAAAGTGTTCATCAAAAGAGGAGTTTTAATAAAATTAGTGACCTATTGCAATATAAATGACTAATTCATGGTTTTGCAAGGAAATAAAAAACTTAGTGACCAAGCTTTTAGAAAAGAAGTCAATATTAAGAAGTACCCAATTTTCTCAAAGGTATATTTAACAGATGATTTAGGCAAATCAGTTAAAGATATTCGATCATCTCTTATAAAGAAGAAAAAACAGAAAGGTTATCAAGCTTAGATTCATCCAGTAATTCCTCCTGTGTTGTGCTACATCAATGAATTTGGCGTTGAGAGTTGGTACTGGTAGGCATCTGCTGCATTTCTTAGAATGAAATCTACCATACAGTATAAACTCTGTATGTTCATTCCGACTGGAATGTCTAATTTCTCTTCTTTTCTAATTGACAACATTTTCGCACCTGCATGGGGAGCCATTTTCGTGGTTATAGAAGGTTCGTCTGACCATTGCTTATTATTATGTCCCATTTCAAAACATAAGGATAGTCTAAAAGTAATTTTTCAAAAAGAAGAATTTACTCACAGACAAATATTACAAGGTTAAAATCAAAGTTAAAGATATAGACTATAATTTAAGTTATTAAAGAGGAAGATCCAAATAATGGTTTAGATGCATTTTAAAGGATATTAAATGAAAAGTTGAATCTTTGCTATCCTCATAAAACTTTGCGCCGGAAATGACGTTCACCCAAAAACCATGGATAAGCACCTAACTATTAAAACCTAATCATGAAAAAAATCGACTCTACAAGATAAGAATGAGGTACCCTTCAGATCATAATATAGAGCGTTACAAAACCAATAGAAATTTGCTATCTAAAATTCTCAGAATATATAAAATAATCTATTACGAAAATTCATTTATGAAATCGAACCCACCTCAAACTACTTGGAATTTAATAAAAGAAAAAATTGGGACTAAAAATAAAACAACACAACCAGATGTTTACCTTCTAATGGCACCTTAGATGTAGTTTTTGCAGGTAACACTGCAGTGACAGTAAAAGCTCCAAGTCCTTCCTTGCTGGTTGAAAATCTGGTGACAGCAATGAATTCCCTTAATACGTGGTTTTCTTGTAACTATTTCCCTCCAAACTTATCAAAAACTGAGCTCATGTTATTTAGGCAGTCAAAGCAGGCCCTTGATAAGATCAGGATAGAGGGACTAATCTTAGATCAAAATAGGATAAAAAGGGTTAAGTCATTTAGATGCCTTGGGATCATTATAGATGAGAAGTTGTCTTTCCGAAAACACGCTGATTATTTGCGTCTGAAGCTTGCTCATAATTGGGGATGCCTTTATAGATTAAAGCACGTGTTTCCATTCTTAAAATCTTCTATCAGTCCCTTATTGAACCCTATCTTAAATATTGTCCTAAAATTTACCTCAACACGCTTGCGGTTTACTTACAACCCCTGCAAATAATCCAAAATAATGCAGTAAGGATTCTTGGCTCTTTTATTCATCGCCCTTCAAAACTACAACATCTATCAGAAACCCATATTTTCTTTTTATTTCTGGATATTTTTAATCTCAAACGACTAAAGAATTACAAAAACCAATGTTTTTTTTTATATTTAATCTCAAAAAAATTATTTCACGATAAGACTATTGCCGGGGTTACCTTTTTTTCTGTCCATATTTGCTCCAAGAAGTTTCATCTTCCTCTAGTTAAGGGCTGGGCAAACGTAGCTGATCTCGGGAACTGATTTCCAAATCAGCGCCGATTTTACAAGAAATCGGGGTCGATTTGAGCTTGAAATTTTTTCTTGTTTTCAGCACCCATTTACAAAATCAGCGCAGATTTTCATCATGATCATCACAAAAAATAGGGATACAAATAGATAGTCAGCCAGAGATGTCTGTGGTGAAAGACCCCGCTATTGAGATGAGAACTAAACTGAGAACTAAGCTGAGATCAATCATGCAACTATTAATAAACTCCAGTTGACTATTTGTGTCCATGATTCTTTGTTTTGAAAATCTTGCGCAATAGATTTTTCTTTCAACACATTTTTCTTAGCTACCGTTTGTCCACTGATGCTGAAATCTGTTCCCGAAATCAGCTACGTGTTGCCGAGCCCTTTAAATCAGAAAGGGTTAAGATTTCCCCTATATTGCAAATAAATTTAACCAGGCTGAAGTAACTCCTAAGAATCGTTTATCAATAAAAAAAAAATTGTCTTGAGGATTAAGCCTTGTCAAGATGTGGGGACTTACGAATGTTAGATTCATTTTTAATCTTGGTTTAACTTATACTCGCACTGGGATGACCTTTACTCTTTTTCCTCCGTCCTTTTTTCTTCTTTTTTTTGTCTTTTGCTGCTTGTTTTCTTGATCTGTTGTTATTTTTGTCTGAAGATGTATTACTTTGAAGTGTTACTTTTACCTTATTGTCAATGTATTAAGCTAACACATCGAGCTCTGCTCTCTGTTAGCTAAAGTAGGAATTTTGTTATAACTATTGCATTAATAAAGATTTACCTTACGCCTTCAACGTCTGAAAGCGTTTAAATTCATTTAATAATTTCTAGGTGAAATAAATCACTTTGAATGTTGGCCATAATTTAATACTACCTTAAGGAAGAACGCGCCTTATAGCGGCAATTACCTTTGGATTAACAATAAATGTGAGTTTCATAATTAGTGACTGTTAAAACCTAGAGCTTGTCAGATGATCCAATATTTTTCTTCCTTTGAAAAACAAATAAGTCAGCTTTAAAGGAAACCCTTCACTAGTTGGTGTTATTAGATGTGTCAAGCCAAAGTATTCCTATATTTTGAAGAAAATGGAATAAAAGCGAAAAATTAGCCAAATTTAAGTACGGTTTTAAAAATGAAAGGCAATATGCATAGCAACGGATAAGCTGATGGGAATTCAAATCAAACTTCATTTTAGAATTTTAATATGTTTAGGCCAAGCCAGAGGACTTGATCGACTTAGGGCTTTGAAATATTCGTAGGACGAAAATTTATCAAAAATAAAGATTAAAGCCAGGCCAAAAGGCTAAGAAAAAAAAACCATTGAGTACTGGAGCATTTTTAATCTTAAACCAACTTCAACTTTAATGTACTCAAAACACATTTTCCACGTCCAATGAAAACAAAGTAAAATAAGACATCTGAAAATTTGTCTTTCTTTTATATGTCAGTTTAGCCCAGTTTGTTGTATGCAGTTCATCGATTTGCAAATTTACCGCTAAAAGCATTAGTTCGAAAATTATGGCTTCAACACCGGGTAATATCAATGAGACAGAGAAAAAACGACCGACTTACTATTCTGAATATTATCCCATTGGATTGCTAGAAAGAATGGATGCGTCTCGATGTCTTTTCTTCCGTACCTGAGATTAGCATCGCATAGAAGGCATTTCAAAAGATTTTTAAAATGATCTGAAACTGTATCATCTTCGGGAAAAACCAGGTTCTCTCTGTGGTTCATAATTTTACTGATTTGACCAACTTTGGATTCCGAGTCAAAAGGCGTACATCCATAAAACATCTCATAGCCAACTATGCCAAGGGACCAATAATCGCAACTTGCCTAAAAGAAATGCAAACAATACATAGTTTAAAATTTGTGATTAAACTAGCCGGGGTGCAGTAGAAGTAGACAAAATGAACCAGAACTCGGCCAAAGCAACACAAAATGATTTATGTGACATTTTTGCATATTTAGAACTTATACCCCAACCAATGAAAAAAAAACTGTATGGAATGAACTATTCTATTTTCAAGCGTATGACTACTTTTCTTTCATTATTTTTTAACCACAAAATCATTTCAGCTTTTCTCGAAAAGAGTGGTGACGTGCTGGTGTATTTTGTTGCCTCTGTTCGTGCATACAACTCTTTAAAATTCAGATTTCGGTACCTCTTCGAACTCGATATATTATTTTCAGAGGCAAAGCTCTGGTATAGAGCCACAGCCTAGGAAAGAGCCATCAGTCATCAAGAGCAAGGACCACTTCCTATGGAAGGGTGGTCACCGTAGCTTCGATGGAGACTTATTCGACTGGTAACCGAAAGTTTAGTGCCCTTTTAAAGAGTCAAAACTGATTGGAAAGTAACCAGGCCCCCTCACGTCCTTTTTTTTAACCAAGTCCCTCTCTAGCCCCCAAACGTCTGATCAAAATTATGAGACAGCCATTTTGTACACATTGTTCGAAAGGTCCAATATATATACCTCCAGGGATAATATGATCCCCATAGGCTAAGGGGCAATGACCGTAAACAATTTAAATTGCCTGGGTAAAGCTGATCAAACTTTTTGTAAAAGGGGGTAGGGGGCCAGGAAATAGGCCAAAAAAATTTTCCCTGACCAGTAGAAACTTACAGCCACAAGTTCTTCG